>NC_063191.1:21723363-21833363 GCF_017589495.1 Alosa alosa
CATAATAAATAACATAAACAAGTGACATCAATGAATGAATAAATGAAACAATTAATAATTCAAAACAAGACAATTCTGATTTCATGATCAATATGTCTGCCTACCTCTACTGTGTCTGCCAGCCTTTGAGTCACGCGCATAAACTAGACACCTCGGGTGCATAGACAATTCGTGCAGACACTGCATCAAGTTCAAAAATCGGAAGAGATGGTAATGTTAAGAAAAGTCACAAAAAAGGACGTATCCCTCTGGTGCCGAAAACAGAAAGAAGAAAATGACAGAGGAGGAGAAAACGAGCAAGATACAGGTATGTTTGCATGATTATTTACAGTATGTTTTGTGCTTGAGGTAGCTAGCTAGCTGTCATGATCTAATATAAGCCATCACCAGAGCTAAATCGCTGCCATCAACAGAGAAATGTCTCCCATTAATATATATTTATCTAGGTGTATTTCAGATGTCAAGGATATTGGGATTGTTTTGGATGTTCAATCAAGCATGTACCCTAGCCATAGGTGGGCTTATGTTGTAAATTAAAGCTAGCTAGCTGACTGAAGTGGACATTAGCACTACAGTAGCTACATGAAAACGGAGCTGAAGGCAAATTTACCACAGAGGGATTGTTTCTGATTTCGCACCTGAAAGTGTTGATAGTTTATTACTGTTCTATAATATGTGACATAGTGGTAAGTCTGATAGCAACAGCAGGCTAAGCCCAGGGCTCCCAGTCCCAACCCACTGACTAAGCTGACTCTGGGCATCGGTAGCGTTCCAGCTTCATAGGCAAAGATGGAACAGTACGCGCTCTGCTCTAAGATCTTTGGAGAGATGGTAGTGTTTGAGAAAATATACCATGTTGGGTGGGGAGACTTCTGTGATGGAAATAAACTTACATTTGATTAAGATGGTGGCAAGTGATGTAGCGGTGCTACCCTAATATTTAGGCTGCAGTAGATCACCATGTTAAGCGTTACTTTTGATTATGCCTCATTTGCCAATAGAATATGAATTGTTACATGTGGAATTGCTTGTTGATGAGTGTAAGTAATGATAGCAAAATAAACTCATTCTGCTCGATCAAATATGCACTTATGCAATATTTTAGAGCGGAGCCCCAAAACATTTTTGGCATGTCAGCAAGGATGGATTACTGAATGAGCCTACCGAGTCCTTATGCATCTGTGTCCAGGGGGACAGTAGTTCATAATCAGTCACTGTATTAATACATAACCTCACTGTATTAATTTATAATATGACATTATAGTGTGAAGTTGTCAATTATCGCCAAGCACAGGTGACTCTGCGTTGTGGGAGGGGGCCCCCAAATCAAATTCTGCTTAGGGCCCCCAAAAGGCTCGGGCCGGCACTGGGTGTACAGGATGATTGCATATGTTCTATTATGTATGAATTGCGTGTGTAGAGTGGTCTGTGTGCAGCATAGAGGTACAGTATCTAAACTAGAAATCTGTTTGTGTGTTCTTGTATATATAGAATGTGTATACAAAAATGTGTTTTCAGCTGATAGGGTTTGTATGAATGTTTGCCTTTGCCCTTGTGTGTGTGCATGTGTGCAGACTCAGCTGTTTAAGTGTGGTCCCTGATACCTGACACACATTCCTGAGGGTTTGATCTGAGCAGATCCAGGTCTCGCTGTGGGATAAGACAGAAAGGCAAAAGAATTCTTCTCTAACTGACAGAGCAGCTCAGCCATGCAGACAATGCACGCGGGGAACTGCCTCATACCTGAGGATTATCCAAACACGTGAGGCGGGGTTGACATAACACCATCTCATCTTATCACTCACACACAAACACACTCTCCCACTCATGTTCACACAAACTCACACATACACAAATGCAGAGACATAAACACACCCAGCTAGAGCATACAAATCAGAGCATACACATTGGTAAATTTAAATATTTGAGGATGAGCAAAGCAACAAAACATAATGGCAAAACAACTCAAACCCAGAATGCTAAAGGTTACGCTAGCAACATGGTGGAGGACCCATTAACTACCAAGAAGACTGTTCAGGAGCTTGAAAAACCGCCAGTCATAGTTTTTCTACATTTTTCACAGCACTGATGAATAGTTCACTAGAACCTATCCGGTCATCAGTCGAATCGATTGGGGAAACTTTGGTGCTTCCACAATCAGAGAGATGGAAACTAGCTTATCTGGCCACAGTGATCAGATAGCAGAGATGGAACATGATGTTAGCGGGCTCCAATCCAGTCTAGAGTTGGTGGTTAAGGAGAATGCTGTGCTCAAAACTAAAGTGGTTAAAAATGCTAGACTTTTGGTTGTAGAGTCATAGAACGTCGCAGACAATAAATCGTGCCCCCCTCCTTTTCCTCCCCTCGTCCCCCCTATGCCATGGCTTTTTAAACACCTGTCGTCTTAGCAAACTTGTATGCCCAAACTGGGTGTGTTTGTAACCTGCGTTGTGTTGAACCTGCGCGATTCAGCCCTGCACACGCCCGGACTCGATCCCATGAACAGCAGCACCTCGGATTGGGAGGCGAGCGCGCTAACAATTGAGCCAGTAGCACAGGCTACTGGCTCGCATGCCAGCAGCACTCTTGAGGCGTCGGGGAGTGAGGTTTACCAACGTTCCACAAGCACAGCTAAACTAGCTGGCATCCGTTACATGTTGACCCCTGGCGTTTTCTCCACCGTAATGATAAAGATTTTTCTTACTACTCTACTGTCCATCAGGTCTACTCCCATATTGACTACTTTTTTTATTGACAAGGCCTAGCTGACCTTATCACATTTGCGGTCCTAGCCAAACGTCAAATACTGTTAAATTCGAAGAGCCCTAAACCACCTGGCCCAAATTCTTGGTTAAAAGATGTGGTCATGGTCATGTGAGGTCAGGACATACCAGGGATGGGAGGCAAATGGGTGGTTGGGTGTAATGGATGGTAGTTACCAAGTATTTTCCTTGTTATGTGGTTAATTGCGGATGGACAGTCACAACAACAACAATTGCTGTCAATTGTCATAATGTTTGTAATATTCTCAGAGGTTTGATCAATATATTTTTTTTAACCCTATGATTGCAGGGTGTCAGCTTTGCAAACTCTGTGATGCCAGACACACAATAATTGGCCTAAATCCCTCAGTATGTTCACAAACTGAAACCAAACATACTTGAAAGTATTTACTGATGTGACAGTGTAGGCCATCACAATGTCAAAAATAAATAATTCAAAAGAACAAGATGTGATGATGGCTTTTCATTTCAACAAGCCCTAAGCAAAGTAAGGGGGCAGTGAGTGGGCAGAGTTTGCTAACATCCTCTGGTTTGTCCAGCTTTTTTGTTTTGAATAGTGTTTAACAGATAGCTGACCAGGTTTGGTCCTTCACCTTTGCCCTCTCATCCTGTTTTTTACCTCTTTAGATATGAGGGCAGTCACACTGTTAATGGCCTGTTTGATTCACAGACAAAATGCCAATTCATATCTTAGATTGTAGCCCAGCAACAAGCGTCAACAGGCATTGTGCGAGCGTAGGGGCAGTTTTCAGACGCATAGACCAGGAAACCCGGCAGCCCTGTGTAGACGAGTCTTCAGGCTTCCTTGCCTTGTGTTTGCTAAATACATTAGCCATGTTATTATTGGCATGGGCCTCTGGCTCAGCTTTGCTGGGGCCATTGCTGACAAATTGGTTGCAAAAACCTTGGACATCATCTTAAGAGCAATGGCAGTGAATATTGCAGTGCATTGAAGGTGATCATGTGAACTGTGCCTGTGCTAATGACTGTATAGGCTATCATCGTCTAGGGAGAAATGGATGCCAATAGCGTTGTGTTATTCCTGTCACAGGCCTTTATGGTTTGGCAGAAGATGACAAGACCGGACGCTTTTTATCTCAAAGATTCGGATCTCTCCATCTTATCTAGGTTTCACTTACTGCTGGGTGCAGGATGCGTAATATGTGAGCTAATCCCATAAGGCATGGGAAGGGAGTGAGCACCATTTTAGAATGGACCGGCTGAGGGACGTGAGGGACGCTCAGTCGTCACAAGCTAATCGCTAAACCATGCACCCTGAGCCCTGGATCCCAGCTGTGAAGTATGTACACAGTATCCCCTAACTGTAATGCTGCACACCCCACTTAAATGAGATCCTAAAACACACAGGAACATTCTTCTCCCTTCTGGAAACCCATTTGCACTTTGTGCATTTTTTCCCCTCTTGCCCTAAGTAGCCCAAGTGGTGGTTTACATTCCCAACCACAGGAGGCAGGAGTCTCTACCAAATGATGGAGTAGACGGCCGTTTGCAGAATGAGATGGTGCAAGCATAGCCTGTGGGAGACCTGCTGTTACCCCCCCTATCTCACTCTGTCTCTGTTTCTCTCTCTCTCTGTCTTTCACTCTCTCCCTCCCTCCCTCTCTCTCTATTTCCCTCTCTCTCCCTCTCCTCCTCTCTCTCTCTCTCTCTCTCTCTCTCTCTCTCTCTGTAATTATGGCTGGTGCCAGTGGTGGAGGCCAGGCTGTCTATCCCATGGCTCGTGCTCCGCTTTGCCTCCACCCCCCACCCCCACCCTCCTCCATCCAAAAGCAATGTCTAGTACAGGGAGGGAGGAGAAGGAGGAGGTGAGGGTCACTGATCCCAACTGCTTTTCATCATCTCAGTATTCCGTTTTGAGGCATATATTCATAACAGATAGGCTAGATATATACATTTCGATATAGTTATATATAGATTTACCCTAGTATATAGGTAGGCAGGTAGAGAGAGAAAGAAAGAGAGAGAGGGGCAACAGAGGGAACAATATCCAGATAGATGTTGACTGACTAAAGTCCTGTAGCACTGTTGTTTTCGTTTGAACATGCATGGCTTGTAGTTAGACATTTGTGGGTGGTGGGAAGGCATCTCGGCAGTCTAATTACGGTGAGATGGCCCTGGGCAGTGCTGTGCAGCACTGAGGAAGAAGGACACTGTGGAGTGAGCGGAGGAAAAATGCGTCTCCCCTGCAGTTTCTGTCTGGCACAGACAGTTGTTTCCCTGCTTGAGTTCATGTCCCCCATGTTGAGATTGGAATTACAATGGGGATTTTAAAGATCAAGAACAAAGGAGTGTGCAAATAATTTAGGTGGAGGAGCCATTTAGACACTGTGTTCTCTAGCATTTATCTCTCCTTTGTTGCTTGCTCTCTCTATCTCTTTCTCTCTCTCACACACATGCACACAAAGACACGCACACACACACCCCACACACATACAGTACACACACACACACACACACACACACACACACTCTCACACCTTGCCTGATAACCTCAACAAAAGCTCTTACCATGCAACTTTCTTTCTCAGCCTCTCTCACTGCACAAAACACATGCAATCACAGGTGTAGAGTTACTGTGTCACCCAATCCCAAACAGATGAACGCTCCCGTATGAATCAGCAGACCATTCCAGGCACAGGTTAATGTTACAGTTACTGTATCTCTGTGTCTCTCTTTTCTTTCTCTTCACCTCTAAGCTGTGCTTCATTGTCTCTGATACCAGGTGTCACATACTATCTCACCATGCAGACTCCTGACGTATACTACTGTACAGTAGGTACTTTTCAACAGTGCTGTCAATGGTGAATAGATTTGAGTCCCCGAAATCTGTGCCCATATTCTTGCTGCTTTTAGACTAATGATGTAACCATCTGAGATTGTAAGACTAGGATTTTAAATGTGTTTGACAGAGCAATTTATTTCGGTGGTTGAATATCATGTGAAGTGTGCATTTGTAATGATATCTCTATAACAGTGTTGTATAAAGTACTAAAGTAAAAGTCTTAAAGTATCTGATATATACTGTACTTAAGTATCAAAAGTAATTTCTAAAATGTAATGTACTTAAGTATTTGAAGTAAAAGTAAAAAGCAAGCGGTTTTATTTTGAACTTTTATTGTGAACTTTATTTTGGCTTTCTTATAGTAAAGCATAAAGCATATTCAGGGTTCCCATATCTTCTTAATCTCACTCATCAAATCAAAATCACATTCTTTTCTAGGACTTTTTAAGGCAAAATTCTTTTATGAACTTCAGGTAAAAATGACAAATAAATAACTTTTCTTTATTTCTTTAAAAAAAAAAATGACCTGCTGGTAGGGAGAAAATTTTGACCATGTGGTATGAGCATTTCTAGGGCTTACTCCCCAGGTCACCATCTCACTCTCACACACACACAGGCCACCTATGTCCAGCAGCTACTAATATGCCAATCATTAGTTGAAACTGAAAAGGTGTCTGTTCATCTTCAAAAGAAGCTGGTTTTCAAAGTTGCCAGAATTCAGTGCCCGGGAGTTTCAGGCCCAAGACTGGCCCACCTTTTCCATAGTGGTGGAAATTGGATAAATGAAGCAACATTTCAGCTCTTACTATCCTGTAGTTTTTATTAGTACCATGGTTCAACAAATGTGTAAAGGTTATATAATAATTCACTTCAACTGAGAAGTTAACAAAAAATAAGTATAGTATATTTATATAAGTATATTTATAAAAAATAAATATACAAGTTAACAAAAACAGAAAGAAAGAAAGAAAGAAAGAAAGCCTTTGAAATGTAGCCTATCCCACACTTCCACAAAGAGGCATATTGAACGTTTAGGCTACATGTTTTTTGCATGGGTAGGCTATATTGTTGTTTGGTGATTTAGCCTACTCCTTTACTACACCCTCTTCTGAGCAAACAAGGCATATAGGTTTATCATGTAGGGTAATTGCTCTTTCATACATTAAATAACTTTAATTTATCCTCTCTACTTGTCCCTGTAGCCATGTCCTGCTGCTCAGTCTCTCCTGGCCTCTTTCTACCATCCATCCTTCCTGACGTTTTGTGGCACTGTAGGGCGCTCGGCTATATGGACGTTTTGGCAAAACCATGGACAACCAACTTTTTTGGGAGGGGAGAACTCCCTCACGTAGGCTACAACCCACACAGAGGCATTGCATTGGTGTCATGCACAGAATGTGGAACGTGTCCTACTTTAAGAAAAGATAGACTAACGTGACAAAAAATGTTTTTCCTCGACCGGCCCAAAAGTGAAGTGAAGAGTGATTACCCACCCCGGGCCTGAGTCAGTCTCATTCTTCTTGGACTGAAGACAAGTCCTGCGATGCTAAATAGCCTTTCACAGGCCGCTGAAGCAGGTAGCGGAGTGTTCAGCTTCACAGAAAGCTGCCAATGTACAGAAACATTTCTTGCAAATAAGGCCACGGATGTATGACGTTCTCTTCACCACTACCCTGTTCACCGAGTTCACCACTATCGTCGGGGTGGTCGTCTATGATAACGGGAGGTCCTCCAGTAGGTGCTTGTGCTTCCATGGCGGTTTCAGTTGTGCGTCCTCCTCCTTTAGCAACAAACAAGTGCTGAAATAGAGCGCACAGCGTGCGGAGCGTGCGTAATGCAATCTAGGAGCAGTGATTCGCCAAATCTCCCTTATTGCAGTTGCACACATTTCTTCTAATTTTATGTTTTAATAACGAGTAACGATGTAAAGATGCTTAGTGGAAATATAACAGAGTAAAAGTATACATTTTATCTAGGAAATAAAAAGTAGTAAAAGTGAAAGTTGACATAAATTTAAATACAGTAACGAAGTATTTGTACTCTGTTACATTACAACACTGCTCTATAATTATCATTAGTTTCTCATCATTATAAGGTCTGTCTACACTTGAATTTCACGAGGCAGGGTAAATGGCTGAGTACGCATGTGCAACAATCAAAGGTCTTTGTTTCATTTCATGCAGTGTGTGTGTGTGTGTGTGTGTGTGTGTGTGTGTGTGTGTGTGTGCGTGCGTGTGTCATTGTGAGGCACTTTGAAACGTGATCTTAAAAGAGTGTGTTTACAGGGATCTTGGATCAACCTCAGTTGTCCAAGTCCCAGATTTCCCTTCAGGCCGTGTGTCTCAGCATGACCTCATGCCCGGGCAGTAACTTTGGCACAAACACAAACAAAATTAAAACAAAAAAAAATAGCACTTCCAGTCTACGTTTAATGTGCAGGTAATAAATTCTTACCAGAAGTCCCTCATTTTTTTTCTCTTCCACTTTAAGTGGGGGAGGGAGGGGTCACGCACACATAAATAACAAGACAAACACAGCAAAGCTGTAATGGCACCATGAACAAGCCTTTCCGTGGCAGATATATAGCACCTAACTCATGACTGTTTTGGTGAACAGCGAGCCCAACAGCATAAAACTTTTTTTCTCTTGAAATGAGAGGCTTTGCCCCAGTTCATTAGAACGACCCCTTAAAAATGAACTCATTAGAACCTGCTGTGAGTCTCATTAAATACTAGATTTTCGAAAAACTCTTCGAAAGCATTGCTGTTTGAACGTGAAACCTCCTCAGCATGTTTCAGGCGGACAACATGGCTGTCCGAAGCATGGCCATTCACAGGAGGCCCCAGAGGTCCGCCTAATCATCCACTTGCCTTTTTTATAACAGACAGAGGTGAGAAGCCCACAGCCCTGTCACCTCTTTACTCAAGGGGCCCGGCTGCACTCAGCTCTTCCTGAACAGAGCAGCCGCTCCTCAGGCCCTGGGCCAAGTTCCCAGGCAGTGCTGTGGTCTTGTGTAAGTCCAGATGTCTGTGTACTCAGTGGTTTGGGATGGATTTCAAGGTCTACACTCAACACTCACTACCCACCCACACACCCACACACAGTCCCCACCTCCACACCCCCACCCAACACACACACACACACACACACACACACACACACACACACACACACACACAACCTCTCATCCATGAGCCTGCTGTTTCTCTGATAACCCCATTACCCCTCGTTCAGGCGACTCTCACGGGGACGGAGCACCTCGGACGTGGCGCTATTTTAATGCACTTGTCCTGACCTCTGCTGTCTGAGGGGAAGGCCGTCCAGCAGCTCTATATAAACACTGCAGCTGTGCGCTTAGAGGGTGACATGCATGGGCCTACCTTTGCTGGGCCGCTACGACTGAGTCACAGCAGCGAGAGGGCCAAGTGGTGGGTGTGGAAGTAGTTTTGTGGGAGGTGGAGCAGTGCTGGGTGGATGATGACGATGGTTGTGAGGGGAAAGAGGGGTTGGTGGCTGGTGCAGAGAGGAGGTGTTGTTTGAAGGGGGGTGAATCTGTGTGTGTTTACAGTTGAGCCAGAGGACAGCAGCTCCCTGGATGTTTGTGTTGTGTGGGTTGAGGGGGAAAGCGATCCGGGGATTAGGGCCTAGCCACAGATTCACATGCGCCGCCTTAGAGCCGTGTCGTCGCTGTTTCCCGGACGCCGGCAGGGAACGAGGGAGGGAGGAAGGGAAGAGGAAGGGCAGGACAGGGTGAGGGAAAGTGAGGGGGTGGAGGGGCTAAGATGGGGAGGACGCTGCATCACAGGCACCCCGGCGGAGCGCGTCTCTGCCATCTGCCTCAGCGGCCTCGGCGGCTGTTTATTAGTGGTTGGCTCAGCCGCGTACTCCATCATGTCAGCGCAGCGTAGCGAACTGAGGCCCCACAGACGCATTATGTTGGAGAATGGATTATGAGCAACGCTAGAGGATCATCTCCTGACCCCCTGACCCTGCATTTGCAAACATACGCTGAGTGAAACCGAGTGTATTATTCTGGGTGTCGGACACTAGAGGGATTTCCTAGAGGCACATGGGAATGTCATGCCATCGGTGTTACACAGTACCATAGCAGTCCAATGTTATAACAACTAACCACTCTGAACTACAGGAGAAAATACAGCATGTAACATCTGGGGTATTTTGTAACTGGGTGCACATGAAGGGAATGATGTATGTCAACAGGCAGCATGCAGACATGCTCACCATCAAACACCGAACACATTACTGACAGGACAGGAACGCAGTGGTGACAACAGGCAAATGCATGGCCTGAGCGCCATGGTGCACACACACACACACCTCTCATGTACGCACACATTCTTAATACCCTCTCTGTCACAAAACGTGTGTGCACAGGCAGAAACACTCATACTCTCTCTCTCTCTCTCGCTCTCTCTCTCTCACACACACACACACACACACACACACACACACACACACACACACACACACACACTGCACACACACGCTAATACATACACTCATGCACACATGCACACAGACCTCACTCATAAATCAACTTTATTCCAGTGCATTCACATTGCACAATAAAGCATTTAAACAACTTTACATACTTCCCACATACTCTAAATGACTGTATTGAGGAGTGGAGGAGTCAACTCAAGTTCAGGGATGAGGTAGGGTGGGGGTTGAGCAAGAACTGGCCAAACATTAATGTGGCATCGTCAGGCAGGAGCAGTGATGTTAAGAGGAGAAATGGGTTTGCATTCAGTATCACCAACATATAATTAAAACTATATGTAAAAAATGTAATTCCACCATGAGCGCACTTCTGATTACCAATCCGGTGCTTCACGGGAGAGGACTGATCATGTAAGGAAGGGACTGATGAAAGTGTAAACCATCAAAACATTAGTTTTTTACTGCACTGAAATAAAATATCTGTGTGTTCCAGTGATTCCTTCTTTGTTCATTGTTAATTACGTAAGAATGTTGCTGTCACAATAAACAGTGGATCTGAGACATTTTGGGTTGTCTTTGTTCTGTTTTATGTAATGTACAAAAGGGAGATTATTCTCATTAGACAAATTTACAGTCTATTGTCTGCATTGCGTTGCTAGAGACTCATTTCTAGAGGCAACATACTGTGCCAGAAACGCCAGAAGCTATCCACCTTATGCTCTTGATAATTTTTCTTTCTTTCTTTTGTATAGTTGATGCAGATTGAGATAAAACAGCACTTTGGCTTAAAAACTCAACAAAGTTGGCTTGTGTTCCAGACAGCCTTGACTAAAGAGAATGAGGAAAAAAGATGTGAAATGTTTAAAGTGAATAATGATACCAGCAGGTGGATCCTTATCATGCCATTCATGCTGGTTCTACTTTTAACTCTCCTGATGAGTAAGTCTACAGTTATTTCACACTGGTATCAGTCGTCAAGGGGGTTAAGAACAACAGAGAGACAGTGGGAGAGACAGACAAGAGATGGAGGTCAAGACAATATCCCTGCTTCTCTTGCCAGAAGAGATGTTTACCTCACTGCTCGCAAGTTGAAAGTGCAAGTATGCTCCGTAGCAGGAAGGTGGTTCTGCATGACGGAGCAGGGCTACAGTGATAACCATACACCACAGGCATGTCTATTAATATCCTCCAATGAATCTACCCTGGACAAGCTGGGAGTGTGCTGAAAATATGTGAGGCATTGTTCTGTTTGTCTCACACCATGTTCTGGGAATGCACCCTTGCCCGTTGAGGTGAGACCTTGGTATTACAAATCCTTCTGCCAGTATTGCATTTTTGTGTTCCCATGCGTGGAGTGCCAAAAATGCAACATTGCGTTTTTTTTATTTATTTATTTTTATTACGAAAATAGACACTCTAACATACCTTATGTGCAGGGATGGATTACTGCACGGGCCTACCGGGCCCAGGCCCAGGGGCCCAAGGGGTCAGGGGGCCCTGAAGCCCAAGCCTTTGCATGGAATCATTGCCTCAATGTTGAAATCAGGATGTAGGCTATGAATCTGACTGAATTAAGTATTGGCCATCCCCAAAATGCACCAGAATACAGGAAATCACATCAAACAAATTAAAAATGTTTTGGGGGAGGACCCACAAACTCCCCCTACCACATATGTGACAATTAGTTGGGGGTCCTTAATACATCTGGGCCCAGGGGCCCGAATGTCCATAATCCGTCCATGCTTATGTGCGATTTTGAGAATTCTATGATGAATAGAACTGAAATAGATGACAATCAAAAACTCACAATCTGGACATTTTTTCTGGACATTTTATCATAACTCGGCTTTTGATAGTTGCCACTTTGGGTCGAATCAGTGACACATGCACGTCAGGTCAAAACCAGGCCATTTATTTTCGTGGGTTTATCACTAGGTTGCAGTCTCGCTAGGTCACTTCCGGAAACACTAATATTTCATAAAAGACGCTTTATCTCCATTTCTAGAAAAAAAAAACAGGGATTTTGATGAAAGCTAGCCACTGTTTAGCTTGGGATATTTCAGGAACAGAGGCATGTAATAAATGGTTTGTATCCACTGAGAGCTTAAACTCTCACCTTTCAAACGCGCCATAGTATGTGTCCATAGCTATAACATAGAATACGCTGTGGCTCTACAAAAATCGTCAACAACGATGTAGATTGCTGGCACTCTGGGCCAAAGCTTCCGAAAACAATATGGTATTCAAAGTGTTAATACTTAACACTCGCTTCAAAATACAGTAGCTCACAGCCAGGGAGTGGAAAGGTAAAGAGAGAGAGAGACTGTGATAGAAAAAGACTTAAGTGTCTGTATTTAATGGAAGCATATCAGCACATTCATATCAATGAGAAGGCCTTTGTTGACACAAAATGACATATTTTCTTCTCACTAGTTCATGACATCAACAGATTCTGCAAGCAAGCTTTGACTCTGTAATAACATTCTTAAGTGAATGTTAATAGATCATATTTAAGTGAACGGCAATAGATCTGAATGAATGGCTCTGGCGTTAGTTTTCTTTTCTCAATCAATTTCATAGTTTATGGTATATGCATCTCAACAGCTTTCTTATAGTCAACATTCTGTGAAATGAGTTGCCGGGCTAAAAGACAGGCTGAGTTGGGCGCGGCTGTAATAACATTAGATCCCATCGCCAGCTTAGGGACCTTTCACAGCCAAGTTTAATGGCCACAGCAACTTACTTGTTGCTCTCGCCATCTCTCTCTCTCTCTCTCTGTCTACCACACACACACACACACACACACACACTTGTTCATTTCCCTTTCCCTCTCTGGGCACCCAGTGTGGGTACAGCAGTACATCAGCTGAAATCATGAGGTGTGAAGGAGAACAATGTGAGGTCTCACCTCCGCCTCGCTTTAGCAGTGCTCCAGTAGGCTTGCAGAGGTGTTAACGGCTTCTCTGGAGGTGGACGTGCCGCGCAGCGCCGGCTCCCAACCAAGGCGGCCCTCAGAGGCAACCACTGCTCTAATTACTATGTCTGTGTGGTACCACTGAATACTAAAGGACATGGATTCTGCACAGCAAGGCTACATGAATATATCATTGTGGCAGGCTACTGGAATAGAAAAATGGAGGAAGGAGAAAAACTGCAAAGTGAAAACAAAACAAGGCTATATGGCAGGCCATATGTTACGTCTGGGTGCAGCGTTTATCCAACCACAAGGAACCTGAAACTTAGCACAAGCATGCATTAAAAGTCAATAGATGGTATATTAAAACTGTAAGAGGAATTCAGCTGTTTTCCTTTTTTTGAATCGTGTGTGTGTGTGTGTTTTGTAGGTTGAAGCTAAAAAAAAACTCCTGCATAACAGATTTATGAATCAGATCTGTTTGTTTTAAGCACTGTTGGCCACGTGTACTACAAAATGAAAATCTGCTTTCAGTATAAGTCTGATTTATGGCTATTAACTTAGACTGTCCCACCCTTAAAACGTGGAGGTAGACAGGCTCCTTGTGAATTTGAAAAAGTACCTTATAAAAGGCAGTGTTGCACTGACTCAGGCTCCTGTCAACAGTACTACAGAAAAGCCATGTCAACAGTACTAAAGAAAGTGGTGGGGGCTAAGAAATAGTCAATCTAAAGGGTATACCGGACTACAAAATTTAGGCTTTCTGGTTGAGCAACATCTGACCAATAATGTAACCGAAAACACTATACTTTTAGTGAGTCATCCTCTGGTGTGGTGAACAGGGTTAACCATGCGCAAGACACCAGGGGGTGGAGTCAAATCAACACAACAACAGGCATGGGTTGTCACTCTTAGACTGAGAGTGGTTAAATATTATTCCTCATGCCTCGAGGTGCTGGTGTGTGTGTAGCCATTGTTGTGAATGTCAGTCATGTCACTTAGTATGCTATCAGCATGAGAGGAGCTCCTAAATAAAGACAAATGACTTTTGGCTTGCTGCCTGTATTCGTCATGTGGAGTGAGGAGGGGTGGCTGAATCCAGATGCCTGTAAGAAAATAGACACAAAGAAAAAGGGGGGAAAAACAAAGCACGCTAGGACATTGATCCCACATCTAACATCTGACCCAGGTTAATAAAGTATGTCAATGTTAAATAAGTGTGTTCCAAATTCTCCTCTTTTTGTTGTACTCTTTAAATGCCCTCAGGTTTGGATAACAGAGTCACTGTTCACTCTTTGAAGGAGAGAATCATGAGAAACAGTTGATTGTGATTGCAATATACGATAAATTCATCATTATCATTCACTGTCATGTTTGATGTGTTTCTCATAGTAATGTGATTGCCCTGGCCATGCTCATCCATCATGGCATGGTTATTTTCCACTTGAAACATAACAGTATACAGTCTTATCATACCTCTTGAGAAGTTGACCTTGCAAAATTGAAATGGAATGTTATTGACATCTCCATTATAATTTTGCTACTCAATGTGGCCCTATTTTGATGATCAGAAACGCAGCGCATAGTGTATTCTTATCACGACGCAGTTTATTCCTATCTTACACTCTCATTATTCGCCATGTTCTTCTCTTTTATTAAACGATGCGCCCAGGGGTGTGGCAATTAATGTCATAAGGTGTGGTCTGGCACGTGATCTAAACATCACTATCTTACACCATCTAAAAAGCATTACACCACTGAGCAAGAAAAAAACTGGTCTATAGCGAAAGGCACAAATGAAGCACAGCTGAAAACGCACTCACGAATCACGAGATGTAAGCAGTAACTCCTCTGCAGGATAGATGTCCTTAGGTTTTTTATTCAGTCATTTGAACATTATTGGGTAAGTGTTGCTTTTTTCAGGCTAAGTAATTAACTGTGTAACTGTTTTGTAGTTGACTATGACACCACAGTAAAGTTAGTTTCACTTTACCTATGAGTTCAAATAACAGACGAGTGCAGATGCGTGTAGCCTATACTCTGCTAGGTTTTAGTAAAAGCATGGTGGAATACCTGTACCATACGGTCTCACGTGCAAGCAGATTCCTTCAAATGCACAGCTGACTACCGATGTGCTGTATGAAGTTGCGCTGCTTGCTGTTAAAGGGAATGACAGATCGGCAAGATGGGGCCCATAGACCCTCACTGTAATCTACAGATGGTTCTGTCTTACACATTCTCCTGGATAGCTTGCCACAATTAATATCTGATGTCTACCTTTCAGACTACTACACCATTATTTAGGTTATACATTCCAAAATTAAGCATAGTGCCTCTACCTACCCGTGGTTTGTTATGATTGTGTTGCACAATCTCTCATGGTGACAATATGATGCAGGCATATAGGCAGCAGTTTACAAAAAATATGGTCAAAACCAGTATCAGAAGCAAAAGATAACAAAATGCTTGAGCATCCTAATAATTAAAATATTGGCCTAGACAATGCATGCACACCAGGCAAAAAAAAACATTCAAGTTTAAATAGCTAATGCCGGAAAACTAAAGATCTTATTAGTGAGATTGTGTATAACAAACTTGGTCTATGGGGGTACTATGCAGTAGTTCTGCTTAAGGTAGACAAATGCCAAGCTGTGGCCTTGGAAAGAACCGAGAACAAAGGGTTTTAGTAAGATGCATAGTGATATTTATGATGATTGGAAATGTTTTTATTGCCCTTGGATATATACCTTTCTACATAAAAAATAGCATTTCATTATTTGGGTTAGTCTAATTCGGGCTAGTCATTTAAAGCAATCAAAAGAATGCCTGGCCAAAGGGCTTCCAGGCACTCAGAAATTGTGCAAGCCCTGCTGCATCTGAGCCACTCTCATAAAAACCTCTCAGTAACTCAGCATTGACCCAGTGCTAAAACTGTAATGCATTCTCAAGAGACTACCCAACGCTGACAGTTTTCTCCAAAAAGCCTTTAGAGACGGAGTCTGCAGTGCCCTGTGTGTCACCTGGGTGGGTGTAACATTAAAAAACGCACACTCTTAGGGGAGACTTATTGCTCCTGTGAGCACAGCTCATAAGTATCTTCTCAGTATTTGCTGACTCGTGGGATTTTAAATACTCTGCTTGAAGTGTCTGCTGGAGTGAAAGCAAGCAGAGGTGGCTCATGCTGCAGGTGTTGTTTGACAATGCATTTCTTTTTTTCTCCAGTTCTTCCCAACTCACTTGCTCCCTTCTGTAAACATTTGCAAGCCTCCTCACATCTCATCTCTTCTGTTTATGCATACCCCCCCCCCCCACGTGCTTGTGTCATTGGTGGCTGGATACACTGTATTCACACTGTATCGTCTTGGTTGAAGCATGCGGTAAATGTACTCAGTGAGCAACAATTTTTTGTTGTTTTTTTGGGTTCAGCGAGTTCAGAGGGCGGAGATGTATAAAGCAGGTTGTTTACATGAACACTGTGCCCATTGTCCATGACTTTGTTTTGCTCTTCATCTCATGATGAGTAATAAATGGACACCTACAGAGACAGCGCACCCTGGAGTGCCTTTATCGCCTTTGGCACACAAGAGTTAATTGGTGGTTGCTGCTGGAGTCATTTTACACTTTATACCAACCCGTGCTGACACTTATGACCCACATAATTGCTATCTTTTGACTGTGTCATTTGACGGATCACATACCTCAACAATGACGCTTTTGCTCGCTTTGTCAGAGGTGAAATAGCCATTTGATGTCTTCACTGTCTTGTCTTAAAATGCAGATTATAAAAGAGCCACATATGCCCATCACCACAGTGCCCCTACATTGTCATGGACACTCCTTGGAGGGAATAATTAAAACATTTGGCCTGCCGAATCCTTTGGCTTCCCGATCTCCCAAGAGCTCGTATCCTGCTGCTGACCTGCCCTAGCAGCAGCTGAGCGGCTACAGCGGATCTACACCAGAAGGCCCCTTGGCCGTGGTCAGATCGGTTCCAGAGACATCTGCTGTCTGGGTAGCCACAGCTCCCATGTGAGAGTGGAAGGAGCAAGCTACTGGCGCTGAGCTCCAGGTGCAGTGAGAGTAACCAGTCCACTGCTCCAACTGACCAGTTGCTCCTGCCTGTGTTTTCTCAGCTGGACAGCTGCACTGTAATTTAACCCAAGTGCACCTGGGTGAGACAAAAAAAGGAACACTACCATCTTGTCTGATGGACAATCCAATGCAGCTTAATACATACAGTACAGTAATACGCACCTTGCTGAATGGACTAGCTCTCTAGCTGATGTGGGAACTGTATAACAATATGTATTTTTAGTGTAATCATCATAATGATATGCTATCTTTACCCTAGTGAATACCAATGCTCTCATTAAGCCAACAGTACTATGTTGTGGTTGACAACCAACCCTGTTATTTTAGCGTGTACTGGAAAGGTGAAAAGGTGTAAACATATAAGCAATCTTGAGGTTACCAAACTACTTCAAAAAGAAGGAGAGAGAAAGAGAGAGAGAAATGAATTATAGGCCACTCTGTACGTCAGCACTCCCACACATGCCAGCACCCCAGTGCACAGACAGCCCAGTCTCTCTAATTGTGTGTGTAGTGTGTGCAGGTGCGCACTCTGCCTTCCATGCTGCTCTGTTGCACTGTCAAGGTGTGAATATGCTTAATAACAACAGAAGCAACTGAACCATTGAAAAATTATATCCCTGCTATTGTTGCAATTTATGCTCTGTTCTCAATTTTTTGTTTCTCCTCGACGGCACGAATAATGTGCAGATTAGATCCAGACAAGATATAAATCAGACCGTATGTGTTTACACACCTATTATCCATTTTATACATATTCATTTTTTTAATTAAAGTAGAATAATATGAGTTTAACAGAACATGTAAAATAAGTACCCCAGGAGAACCTCCCACCCCCCATGCACTTTTAAAAGTTTATTTTATATGGAAGCCTGATAATATTTTAATAACAGCTATAAAAGTGAGCAGAAACAGGAAATGGATAAACCTGACATTTAAAGTCTCTGGAAGTGGGTACTTTCAGTAGGATATGTGGCACTCCTTTTTTAAAGTTGCCATTTAGTCTGGGAGTCTTGGAATTAGAATCAGGGCTATCATCTTGGGGGCTCTAGAGACAATAGAAAAATGTGCTTGCAGTTAAATGTGCCATTGGCTTTTGTGTTTAATCCCCAATGGTTTTATGTGGAAAAAATAGAAATAATAAAAGCTACTAAGAGAATTTGAGGATGTGGATTTGAAACCAGTTCAGTTGGTTAAATGGTTCTGTCCCAATCAATTTAACTAGAGTCGTGGTAGATACAGTGCAGTATATATTGTCCTTGGACCCTTTTGCCTAAACCACTTTTGAAGAGCACACACCCAGCTGGCAGACAAAGTAAGGCTGTGCATTTCGTGCTTAATGTAACATTTGCTAGAAGATGATATTACACTTATCAGCAGTGCCCTTAAGAGTCAAGGGTCAGGGTCAAAGGTTACACCTAGTCTGAGGCAGGTGCAGGTTTGACCCCAGTCCATTCATTTAGAGATTATGTTACTTGGACTCTCAGTATCTGTGATTTGCCTGATCCCGATAACCAGTGTATTCAGTCAGCAGAGCACACCCCATGACAACTGTGGCAGCAGTGCAGTGAGGGCACTGATCTGCAGATATCATGAAAAATGTATATAGAACTGTGAGAATGATTCAGTGCACAGCAGATGGATGACCAAATGGTTAAACGGTTCAGATGCTTCTTCATGCCATAGTGTTATCACACATAAAACCTGAATGTGAAGTACAAGAAAATAAAACTTAGATCTACCATGTATGTTACTAAGTGTTTATAATATTTGATGGCCTTTACAAAAGATGAATTGCTGGTGATGCTGCTGCATCTTCACATGCAGAAAATAATTTGCTTTGAGGTTGAATAAGTCATCGGAATTTTCTAATTAAGAATGTGCACAGATGGATTTGGGCTGCCTGACAGTCCTCTAATACACATCAAAATAAACAAGAGAACAAGAGTGCTGCCGCTAGAGGAAACAGGGTAGTCTCCTGCAGACTGCAGGGTAATTGTGGGGTTCACTTATGGGACTTATTGGCAGGGACAGGCAAGTCAGCTCTCAAAATCTCTAGGTTGGTCTGTCCAGCTGACGTGCTTTACTGCCTGTGCACTCCTGCCTCTGTTTTTCAAATTGTGGGACCTGCAACCTCTTTTCTAACTTGAACTAGAAGCTGCAATTGTATGTTGTGCTTCTGTAGGATAAGGGATGATCATATTGTGAAAGGCAGTCACTGTCCATTGACTAGGCCCACAATCTTTCCCTTTTAGTTTTAAAAGTTTATACTTGCTGCACTTAAGCATTCCAATACTTGTCGGTTGCACAGTTATTAGACAGTCTAGGATGATTAACGGTTTAATTTAGCAGGAAAGCTAATCGTGGCAAGATCTGTGTTCAGTGGAGAGACAGATTCAGGAGGAGGCTGAGCGTGGTGCAGGGGGGCCAGCACGGCTGACGCAGGCTCGGGGGCGTAACAGACGAAATAGTGGGCCATGAGGGCTGCTGTGGACAGAGGTGTTAGAGCCCCTTCAGGACCTGCTGCTCCACAGATTACACCGTCAGCTTCTGAGAGACTGCTGATGACAGCACCGTCAATCCCTTACAGATGCTACATCCATTTCCTGGGGAGCCGAAAATTTACTTTTGGAAGGGGAAAAAAAAGGAAAACGGGGGAAAAAAGGAAAATGTTGCATCCAAGTGGAGGGAAAAAAGAGGAAAATAGTGGAGCAAGGCCTGATCCCTGGGATCTAGCAAGGGAGTAGCAAGATTGGAAATCAGGTTGCTGTCATTGTAGTCACAGAATGCAGGAAGGGAGAGAGAGCAATAGACCCCTGGGCTGAGCTCCAAATGTCAGTCTCTTCCAGGAAAACATCTGTTAGGAACACCAAACACGTTGCACCTTGTAGATATTTGCCTCAGATGTTTTCTCCATTGAGTAAACTGGTGAAAATAAAACAGAACAAAATGAAACAAAATAGATCTAAAATGGAAAACAATGGGAGCACAGAAAAGTGAACTAATGTAATACAATCCCAGTTCAACATCTGATAGGTAATCCCTTTTGATTGTCAAGTCAAGTCAAGTCAGATTTATTTTTAAAGCGCATTTAACATGCACATAGTGCAACCCAAAGCGCTCCACAAACAAGACACATAACAACAAGACAAACGATGCCGGATGGAGCGGCGTAGTCGCCAGCGTACCCATGACATCAAGACATGACAAATACATTTAAAAAATAACAAATACAAAAAAGTGCCGGAAAATGATTGAACATTGCTCTTACAGTACAGCTCACATATAAACATTGAATGGATATTTTTGTTCACCCGCAAATTTTCTGAGGAATCTACAGTTAGCATATACTGAATAATCTTTATTACCTTTCCCATTATTTTAATTAGTCATTTAACTCACCAGGGCCATTGTAAAATCTGAATAGTGAAGAGGGCCTGTTCAACTACAGTAGTGTTTTGCTTGTATTTCAGCCAACGTTTTCAAGGTTTGAATGATACAGTCTGCTGAGGTTTAATACAGTAAACTGAAGTCTTTCCAGCTGTTTCTTCATAACAACACAGGCAAGATGTGATATTCCATGGCTTAACAGTATAACTGCAGAATACTAGCTTATAGAGTGAGGTTAAGACTCCCTGAGAGCTATTTGGCAAAACTCAAAAGCATGGGAATTTAGTATCAGGTAATACAAAGGGCCTGTTAAAACCTAAACATTATTCAAGCACCAACAAACCATGCCAAGACTAGTATTGATCTCTCACCAGGCTCAACCATTGGCTGTTTACAAGTTAAACAAAAGAAGGCAATTGTGTCCAGAAGTCTTGATCTTTGTGATCAAGGTTTGCACAGAGGTAGCGTGTGAATTACATACAAAACCACATATTAAAATCAAATCTGGGAACACAATTCTGCTTTCTGTCAACTTTAAATCTTCATAATTTATTCCACTAGTAACCTCTTGCTGAAAAAAGGCAGCATTTCAGATTGATGTTAGGTCATTTACGCTGTCAACGAGGCGGCCGCCAGAGGAGATAAAGAATGGGGCACATTTAGGTGAAACCGCTGAATCAGAAGTATCGTGTTTGCGTTTGCTTGACGGAAACTGGGATTGGTGAAAGCCTCCATTGTTTGTGGGCTTTATGACACCAGTCATTTAATTTCACCCGGTGCAGTGCTGGGGGAGCCATGCTGGTGGGATGCGGGACGGCACTGGAAGCGATCTTGTCGGGGCAGAGGGCTCTCTGCTTGCTGCACAGTGCAAGCCATTCATGCGCTTCTCCGCTCTACCTGCATAGAGGCGCAATCAGCGGTGCAAGCCACTTGTGAAACCCAAACAGTCCTACTCTTTCATGGCTGTAGTCCTAGAGACAGGGTAAAAGTGAGCAAAAGAACTATAGTCATATGAGACATGTGTGTGCTCTGTAGTGTGGTAGATGAGGGGGTAACATTATACCCAATGATGTAATGGTTATGGTGCTCTCCTGATTCGTGCCCATCTGCAGATGGCATAAACTTGGTGGCCTCATGCTGTCTCTTTCACAAGCTGAAAAGTGCCTTTGTCCTGTAGTCTGTGAAAAAAAACAAATGTTGCACTATACAATCTGGGAAGTGTTATTCAATTACCTTATGGCAGTATTAAATAAATATAAATGCCCCCATGTTTATGGGTCGGTTATAAGAAACTTTCAGCTCCATGGAAACAGTGATATGTTTCCACATTCATATCTTACGGAACTACTGTATCTAACAACTGCAAACGTAAGTCTTCCGTTCTTTCATTAGTATTCTTTACATAAGAATGTGGATATTCAGATGTCCATGCAATGACAATTGTTCAGGGAAGTAAACATCTGACACTTTTTTCAAGTGCATGATCCGGTATGATGATGTGCAAAGTGCAATAAAATGTTTAATTTGTTCAGAAGCAAGAGCCTTGTCAGCTTGCATTTTATTTCTTTTCGTGGTTTATGGTTGCTTATCGTCAAGCATTCACTTGAGATAATTAGCTGCTTCTGGCATCTATGCATTCTGGGTTTTGAACTCTGAGGTCTGCAAACTGTCACTCCCTGATGTGTGTGAGAGAGAGAGCAGACAGCGTTATTTCCATCCAGCTCTCTGTGGTCTGACAGAGTCTGAGGCCATTTCTTTTCTCTTCCTCTAGCTCTTTCTCTGTCACACTATTCATCCCAGTTTACCCTTTGCTCTCTCCCCTTTTCTCTGTGTCTCTCATCTCTGTCCTTCTCTCCTGTCTCACCACCCCCCTCTGTCAGTCTCCGCTTCTCTTCTTCCCTTTCTGTGGTCGGTGCGAGAGCCTGCGACCTAGCACTGAACCCGTGTGGTCGTGTAGCGCTGCGGGTTTGTTATTGGAAACACCCCTCTGATACTCCTATTAGGCCCATCTGAAGATGATAGGTTGTGCTCTGTTTTGATATCCGTTTCCAATAGCGGGTCACGATTCTCCAGTGCGATGATGAGGTTGCAATAGGAAAGCCTGACAACCGGCACAAGGGAGCCTCACTCACGGTCAGTCAGCACCAGGCTCCTCCAGCATCTCGCTTTGAGATCACAGCAAGAGGAGACAAAGGGAGGATGAAAAAAGGAGGGAAAAAATAGGTGAAAGTATGAGGGCAATAACAAGGGGCATCCTTCAATGGGCTCTAGATTAAAAACAAGGTCATGTGGAGTCTGACAAGACCACCCACTATATCTGTGATGAGAGATGAATGCCTTTGACCATCTTTTTAAATCTGGACCCATCCTTTCTGCATCAGTCTTCATCCATGCGCTCTGTGTTTGATCCCTGAGGCATACCGCACTTAGGGGGACAAGGGTCTCTGTCCACCTAGCCTTGTTCAGTAAAATAGGATATTCTGTGTGGTGAATTAATGAATTAAGAATGGACATTTGATTGGTGACTTAGGGCCCTATCTTGGCGATCTGAAACGTCTGGTCAGAGGCACAAAGTTTAGAGACATTTAAGGCGTGTCCAATCCACATTCGCTAATTTAATGACGTGATTTTGTGATCAAACGCTGGGCGTAAAAGGATAGTTCTTATGTTTCTTAATCAGTCCTGAGTGTGTTTTGGGCGTAACATCCTTTAAACCAATGAGAATGACATCTGTCATTACCTTTAAGAGCCAGCAGCGCAACATCAAACAGCCCGTCGGCATATTAACAGTCACCCCTGTGGAGCTCATGGCGAAAAAATCATCGCTGACTGGGTGTACGATATAAATAAGACTCTGCATCACGCTGTACACCACGTTGCGCCGGGTGCACGATAGGGCCCCAAAACTTTCTGAGATCATGATCAAGAAAGAGGGGATGTCAAGACATCTATATTGCATGGATGGAGAATTGTGTTGACAGTCATTGTAACGGTGCGGCTGCCCGTTACGACTACAGTTCATTTCACACGGGAGCTAAACACAGAACGGACAACGTGATTTACAAACACACTTTATTTGCACACACAAACACAAACAGCATCCAGCATGGTTGTAATGGCAACTGTAAAACAAACGCAAAGGTAACAATATTAGTTAAGAGCCTCACTGTCAGGGTGGCGAACTGCAGGTTGAGGAAACACGGACATTTAGCAAAACATTTCATTTTAACGGACAATAGCAGAGAACTCACGTCCTAGTCTGTGGCCTGTGCAAAGACCCGACGGCAAGTCGAAAGGAACCTTTTAAGTTTGTTGAGGGTGACGTCATGAACGAGCAGAGGTCAAGTATGCAGGACAAGAGGGGCGCTTGGGGTTTTCTGTAATTTATGCTATGTATTGTGTTATGGAGTAATGTCAGATTGCCTTGGATGGAACCGTTTGTTTTATTGTATTGACTGTAGTCATGGATCTTGATATGGAGAATGGATATTTATATGATTGATTGATTGTTGAATTGTGCATTGGTTTATGCTGGGAGGTAAATTCTCTGGTGGGAATATGGTTGAGGCAGAAGGAGGTGGAATGGTTTGAGGTGAGCAAGTGATTGCTTCTAGCGATTTGAAGCCTAAGTAGCCTATAATTGAAAAGGGTTGTCAAAGTTCATTTTGATATAGTTTTTGAAGTTTATTGATTGATTTGAGATTATTGTTTGGAGTTAGTTTTTTTTTGTTTTTTTGTTTTTCCGATTTCTCCAGACTGGTACAAGCTCAGCTGTTAAGGTGGAAATAAAACCTTGCTATTTTTGAGAAACATCACCACTGTCTCCTATTTTCATCACCGCAACACCATCCCGATCACAGTCATTTTTCAGTTCAACAGAGAAATACCCGTTTAAACAACTGTCCTGTCTTTAGTTCCATAACTTTGTTGCATTAAACAAAAAAAAATGAATAGTTGAATGAATACATTTATACTATAAAAGTTATTTCAGACAGACAAGTGCTGTATATTCTCTGTAACTGCCTCTGTCATGTATGCCAAGCCACCATTCCTCTCCAGCGTTATATACATCCAATGATGCCACTTAATTCCATCGATTTGTAGGCCATTTACACTATTCCCAGGTCACCAGTTCTAGTTTCAGGCTTTCTGTCACTCAGCATGACTGTGAGGTGTGTGTCACTTGCTGTTTGGTCATTAGGAAGACTTTTGGAAGCCACCCTCAACACTGCTTTTTTTTTTCATTTTCGCATGGAACTTTTGCCCTCCTCGGCCTGGATTTGTGAATCAGACCTTCTATTACAATACAATCATCTTTCTCTCCACCTCTGCCAAACAACATTAAGGATCATCTTGGGACCTGCATTGCTCGTATTTGAATCATATGTACTCTTTTTTCTTGGCTTTTTGTCTGATATTTAACAAGAAACACATGTGTCACTTGTGTGCGAAAAGTTACTATTTTCATGTGATGTGAAAACTGTATTTCTGAGAGTGGCTTTCAGTCTCGGACAGTGTTTCTTCTATAAGACCATTTAGTCTGCTCTATTGGCTCTTTGTCATGACAGCCATAAAAAACTTTGGCATTTGGATTGCTACAAAGACAGACCCAGGTGCAATGCATGTGATGTTTTGAACACATGCACCCTTTTTATTGTATGTAGATAATTATGAATTATTCAACTAATGTACTTGAGAAACTCTTTCATCTTGACTGTCACAGACATGTCGACTTTCACTATTCTTTTAACTTCATACAGCAACATACAGACCATGAAATGTTTAATCAACCTGGCTTACAGTAGTGTTCCAAGCTGTTCAAAAGTTGCAGTAGTCCAAATGACCCTGCCATTCAAGATGCTCTAGTTGATTAAAGCTGTGTAACTAATGATTGGATATGTGAAGAAACCTATACACCATAAACTAGCTGCATACCGACATGTGGGGCTGCACGGGGGTAAACAGAGAGGTTAGGGTCAAGGAGATCCGCAGATGCAGTGGAAAGTTAATGGTGGATCGGAGCAGGTGAAAATCTATCCATGTGCCACAGGGCAGTGAAATGGAAGCCAGCAGCTGCTGTGAGTGCAAACAGGAAGGTCACATTCAGAGCAGGCCTGTGCAGATGCAGGCAGACAAGATGCCCATGCCCACAGAGGTGAAGACAAGCAGAGAGAGAGAGAGACATAGAGACTGAGAAAGTGAGACAGGAAGAGAGAGAGACTAAGAGATAAAAGAGTGAAAGATAGAGAAAATGAGAAGAAACAGAAACTTGGTATTGAAGGATTGAGGTCAGTGGGAGTATTAAAGCTGATTTCATGCTCTCAGTTGGCAGTTGGCACAGCCAAAGAGGTACGCAAGACTGCACATGGGTTTATTTTCCCTGATTCGCCCAGCAACATGCATATGCAAGCTGGAGTCCCTTTTGAGAATTTGTTAATGCGGAATAATCAAGGGTGAAAACAACTTTTACAAATATTTTACATATCTGCCCACTGGGGCTTGCATGTTTATGAGGGCTGTAAACTACAATTAAATAGTTTTATAATCGCCTTAAAAGAAAAATAGCACCAATTTCATGTAATCTCATAAAAATGCAATTATTTATTCCTTGCAAGAAAACAGCCCACTCACATATAATATTAACTGATTAAATAAAGCTTTGCATTTCCGAGCATTCATTGTCCTTATCAAATTTATACTGAAAACACACATTTCAAGGTCCAAATTGTAACTTGAGGAAGGTTCCTAAAAATAAGGATGGGAAAAGTATTGTATCACCTAACTGAAACAAAGGTGTGAACCACTCTGTGTAAGATATAAATAATTAATAATAAATAAATAAATAAATAAATAAAATAATAAATAAAATTAATTACTGCCAACCTGGCATTCTTGCCCCTGTATGTGACATCACCACAATGCCCAGTCGGCCTGCCATTGCATAATAACTGATATGCCTAATCCAGCTGTGTAAACTTTGTAGATGTGCCTGTGAGCTTGTCAGCACAGCCCAAGATCACTGTAAGTGTACATCTTATGTACGTTCATTAGTTGTCAGTCTCACCGTCATCCCTGGCAGCTCACACAAGAGCACATTCTTTCTTCCCGTCTGCCATGTTGAACCGAGTGCCAGACCTTGTTTTGGTGCTGACACATGGAGAGAGGGATCAAGTATGCCACTAAATATCCCTCCACAGGTCACCACAGAGAACGTCTGAACGATAAGAGTGTTTTAGGGTACTCTCCAGGACATTCCATATGCACAATTTCTCTTTGTGGAGACCTGGCATGGCTTCACCCTAGATGACACCAGAGACAAAACAATATCAGGCAGCGGTGCCCACCGCATGTGCATTCGTATTCCTCACAAGGTAGAAGCCAATGAAGAATCCATCCAAATTCCTCACACTTTTTTAGTTTCTCTTATGCTGTAAAAAAATGTAAAAAAAGCTTTAACACATGGGGCATTTTACTTAGAACTTCCACACAAACTTCACAGCGCCATCTCAGACTTCTAATTTCGGAAGGGTTCGAGTTCGGATAAACACAGGAGGCAAGTAGGGAAATGAAAAAGTGGGCACACATCACCAGTGGGCTAACTTGAGCCTTTGCCAGCAAGCGCTTGGACAGGGGGGTGCATTTGAAAGTTCCTGTCTGCAGACTGCAGGGAGTAAACAAAAGGTCATGACAAGGAGACATGGCATTTCAAAGCCCTGTTTTTTTCCCCCTGTGTCAGGGAGATAAAGGAAACCAAATCCGATTATTTACTCCCGGATCCCTGTCTTCCCCAAACCTAGCGAGAGTGCCTGGGAACGATTTGCTGAGCCATTATCCTGATACATTTAGGATTCTGATTGCAAGACACGCTTCGGGCCTGCTTTACCCACGATGGGACAGAAAGAGCACGCTCATGTTTGTATGCTCTGTATCTCTGTCCCTTTCTCTGTTTCTCTCTTCCTTATCTCATTTTTTGTATGTTTCTGAACAATCGCTGAACTTCATAGTGGTTTAATACTAAATATACATGCACACAAGTGTGGTTGCTTCAAACTTCAAAGCAAAAGTAAAAGAGTGCCACCTTTATCAGAATGTGCGCCTGCTACCCTCAACCCCCCTCCCCTCTTTCACTGAGAATAAGGAGTGAAATCAAGGGAATGGTCTAGAGCAATCAGCTTGCTCACACAGAAATTCTAAGCAGGGTGGTGTAGAGGTTGGTGACACAAGGCCACAATGCCAAGAGCTGTGTAGACACTGCATCATGTTTCACAGTGAAATTTTACAGTGTTTGAGAATCCACCTTTTTATTGATTTGTTTTTTCATACTTTCAGACTCTGACAGTCTACAGTACTACATCCTGGCTCCAGCAAAGTGACTGTCATCTCTGGCTGTCCTGCCTATGAGAATAGGTTGCCGGACAGACGGCAGGGCCTGTTTTTCCACGTGTGAGGACTTGGCAAATTACACCCTGAAAGAGATGAAAGGGACACTGATTTCCTGCCAGTGCCTCCTCAGTTTGCGGGATTGTTGGCTGGAGTGTGGTCTTAACGTCCATACAGTTCCTTACTGTGAGGCAGAGATGTCAATGTCACTGGTGTTTATACGCTGGGATGAGGTAATTATCTAAAGTAATATCTTTTCGGACGAGCAGGATGTATTGGTTCAGTGAAATTTCCTGGTGTACAGTCCCAAGAATCATAAAATCTAGATGGTATGTCCGAAATACCATCTTTAAATGATTTTACAACTATGGCAAAAATAATATGGAGGGCTGACATTTTTGGATGGGTCATTGGTGGGATTGTAGTTAAAAGTTCTGCTTTCATAGGAAGATAAAATATAGGACACAAAAAGTTCACCCAGAGTATACTTGTGTTTGATGACTTTTTAAAGATGATTTCTGCTACATTGCCTCCCAGGATGTGCTCGGTGCCTTTGTTGTCAGCAAATGTCTCTCTTTTTACATTGACTAAGAGGTGCAGGAATGGCAATTTGATGTGCTGAAAGTCATCTTGAGCTCTGTTTATGACTTCATAAATTTAGCATAGCAAACTGTGGAAAGGACGCCCTTTACATGGAGGGAAAACAGAGAAATGGCAGATGCGTCCATTCTCCTTTCCAACAGACATAAACACCAGGCTTATTTTAAGACTAGTATCTCCGTTGTGGTTTCAAGGTACAGTACAATTGCATTGTGCATTCAGCAAGGGCACGGTAAGGACTTTTCTGGTGACGTGCAGTTCTATTTTAAGGAGATCTGAGGAAGCGCTGGAATATTAACCCACATTAAACCTAGTGGGAGGAACATGTAGCCTTTTCTGACTTGTGAGTGTTTTCCAAATTAAACATCCCGAGCTTCAATATAAAGCAAGCATTCCAAACAAACCTTTTTAGTATGGGACTTTTTTACCTCTTGACAGGTCTGGAAGAAAAAGCCTCTTTCCTATAACACCATACAATGACCGTAACAGCATTAAGAGAAAGGTATCAAGAGGCTCATTTAGGAAGTTGGCGCTGGACATGTAATGGTAGTTCAATATGGCCTCCATTTTTCTTGGAAAGAAGCCTGGGTCAGAAGACCATCTGCTGTCTAACTAAATGTGTTGCACATTTTTTTGCAAATCAATCACAGCGCCCTAAACATCCAAAACAATAAAATTCCAAGTAGAAACCAATGTGGCCCCAGAGTAGTGCTATAGTATTGTTTAAATGTTATGACTATGATTTATGATTTATGAAAGTGCATTTGGGACACTACAAAGCATGGATGTGTTTTGTGTGAGAAGTTTAGATGTGGTAGCCTGCTGTTTTGTGTTGTGCAGGGATAGGCTAATGGTGTAATGTTGCTTTTTTGTTCATGTTGCAAATTAGACATGATGAATCAGCGCATAGTGAGGCTCTACATCCATCTTGAGCATGTGGGTTCACATTAGATGGTTATTTAACTTGCATTTTGCGCAATCATTCCAGTGTACCACAAGGCTTATAAATGGTTTTGTTTCATCTCTGCTTGAATTGATTTAGTGACTGAGTGCACACCAAGGGCATGTACTTTTCCAGCCTCCCCCCTGCCAGTTCAGGGCAGTCTGGTGGCATATGTGGAGGCTATATCTGCTTTCCAGGAAACCTTCACCATGGAAATTAACAGAAAAGATGGAAAAATATTTTTAGTTTTTCAACAAATTAAGTATTATTCACCCAAAGTCTTTTAAACTTTTTTTAGTAGACTGTTGCCACATAATATCAAACTCTTTTGATCAATGTTGCTGTGTAACCCATAGAAAGCCAAGGCATACTTTTCTTTTTATGTGTTTTATTACACGAAGACAGTGTGAGTAAAAATCTTGTTATGGTTTCTAATATTGCAATATTTATCAAAGTGAGATGTTGTTATCCAGTGATGCATTGATCATCTTCTCAGCTAGGCCTTTAATTTATCTTCCTTAATAATTATTTTAGTAGTGCTTTTTTTCGATGTTGGAAAATTGTATGTGTCCTTTGACTTGACATAACAACCAATCCAAAGAGACTGAATTTGTTTAAATCCATCATGCATTCACTTAATCAAATATTTTTCTCAGAACTCACACATGGAAGCTTTTTCATGGATGTTCTGGAACTTCCATTATCAAATTGATGTGAACTTAGTGTGGGTGTGTGTGTGTGTGTGTGGGGTCTCTCCAGGATCTATTTTGTGTCTCCTGTACTCGGGGTTCAGTGGTACTTAGTATTACGTAAATCCAAACTGATAATTTCGTGTAAGAGCAATGTTGGAAATATAAATAAACATTGGAGAAATATGAACAAGTTTTCAAATGCCAGGCTGATTTAATGCGGCTGCTAAGTAGTAATATGAAAATGACAACACCATCCTCCATACATTTCTTTTTAAAGATGTTCAAGTTTCTCCTAACGGAAAAACAAAGTGCTTTCTCAGTAATGAAATGACAATGATATGTACACATGATTAGAAGTGTAGTAGAGAAGATCTCAGAGCATGTTAAAATCTTAGTGCATGTTGAAAGTCAGCAAAGCAAACAGACATATCTGGATCGGATGTTATACATGGCTTTCCCCAAAGCACTGTAATATACTGTTGTTATAATGTTTTGGCAGGTGGAAATCATTTTTGGAAATACTTTAATGGCTTAATTTTATTTAATGTTTTATTTTAAAACCATTGATATATACAACAATATCTTCAAATTCCTCCACAGCAACATGTCATTGTATGCAAAGATATTTTCTGTAAAAACAAAATTTCCTTTTCGAAATGAACGTTCAGTAACCACAAAATTGACCGTATGAAGGCCAGTGTAAAGAATCTGCATCGCTGCCAGTTTGGCTCATGCATTCTTTTAAAATATTGTGAATAATAACAGAATAATTCCATTTAGAAATATGGGTCATGTTGTCTCTGTGTCTCAAAGGCCCAATGATTTCTATCTTTCTGTTTTATAGTGGAAGTTCAGGGCCCATCCTTTCCTCAATCATACACTTGAGCGGATTTTAAAACAGGCAATTCAAAAAAACCCTACAGTACTTCCAATCCATTCCTTTACAGGAATGTTACAGAACAAAGAAACTCTACTATGTTCCGATAAGATCAACAGCCTTGAGAGGCAATAATAATAATGACAATAATCAAGTAACGTGACGGTGCAGGAAGTGGGAGAGGAAGGGGTGTACAGTCATTTTGCACATTTGTCTTCATTTTACCAAACAGTGCTAAACATAGCTTTTGCCATGACCAAAATATGGCACCAGGAAAGTTTGTCACAGAGCCTGCGGTTTCCTTAATCAGTGGTGTGCTGCTCCTGTGGAGTCCAGCCAGATCCACACGGCCTGGAAAAGAACTCGCGTCCAGCTCCTCAGAGGGACTGGCTGCCAGGATGTCCCCCTCTCCCTTCATTGCTGAAAGGCTACAAGGCTATTAGGATTATTTTCGATCTGTGAAAAATCAGATGTTTGGTCATCGATGTGCTAAATCAAAACACAGTTAAGATTCCTCTGTAATCTTAAATCTTAGCCCCACACACACACACACACATAAACCAATACATAAACCAACCGTGTGTGTGTGTGTGTGTGTGTGTGTGTGTGTGTGTGTGTGTGTGTGTGTGTGTGTGTGTGTGTGTGTGTGTGCACTTCTAATATAGTGTGTATACCCCAGCATTTCTGTGACCACTGAGCTGACCGAGTCCTGTGCCACTGAGTGATGCTCAAGTGAATCAGCTGTGTGCAGGCCACAGCTGAGAACTCTGGTTCAGTGTGTGTGACAGGACTAGTGCAGTCCACTACAGCAGCAGCCCCCACCCCCCACTCACCCTACCATGTGCAACTGTCAGTTGTCAGCCACCACAATGGGGTTGACATGGGGTAGCACTCTAAAGCTACTGCTCCCATAAATTAGATGTTAAGTAATACATTGAGTCGAAGTCTGCTTTTAAAAGATTTCTGGTTCTGGGAGACTTTAACAAGGTGTGGCAGCCCTTGCTGGCAGTTTTTTTTTTTTTTTTGAAAGGAGGTTGGAGAAAAACAACAGTACGCCAGACGGTACAGACGGTACACTCGCTCAAGTATTTATCTTTTTAATCATGAACGTTTTCATGAAGCATTTACATGAGCTTCCTTTTTTATGGCACTGTCACTATGTTATGCAACAGGCCCTCAACATTTGATTTGACCAAGGACAGAACGTCAAACTTCTAGAGATATTGCCTAAAACCAGAGTGGTGTGGTGAATTATTTTAGTATTTGGCCAACATGGGTCTGGAACTTATCATGGACATGAAATCTAATGAGTTTTTCGCACATCATTATCCAGCTGTAGCAATTTAGTTGTCAGTGTGTTTGTGGTCGTCAGGCAACAATGATTGCCATATCCTTCATTTGTGTCTTATTCATTTGAGCTCACGGAGCATGTCTGTCACTGATTATATGGACAATAACTGGGAAATTGACATTGTCACCACATATCCGATGTAAGCACACAACTTCATAATACCACTGCCGATTGAGGAGATAGCCTTTTTAAAATCAGTGGTACATGTATGAACAGCGGATATAAACAAATTGAGATTCTATGTCGTCACCCACCTTTTATACCTATTGTGTGAAATATATTTCTTTTTCAGTACTTGTATGCACAGATTGCTGACTAGATCATTTTTCACCACTTGTGACTGACAAGAAAGACAGTTTTAAGCAACACAACTTGCAAGTCTTTACTCTACACTATTATACCTTGATGGTGTGGTGTATATTCACAAAACGTCTAATTATTATAATATATTATATATGTGGCCTCTTATTTTGCTCACAAGTTAAGACAAGAGAAGATGATCACACTAAAACCAGGTATTACAAAATGATTGTCATCTGCCTATGATGTCAAGCAGTGTGCTACCTGTTAATCTAAACTGGTGTGCCATGAGGGCTAAGCAGGTGTGCCGCAGGAAAACATCCATATTTAACTTTTTATTTTGCCCTTCATTATCATTAACAATTTGCCCAAAATGGTAGGTTATTGAAATCACATTTCACATAATTGTTTCTAAACCTGACTGTATTGCACATTCATTGTTGATACCATTCATATTGGTCAAGGAATGTTTCACTCACGTGCAATTAACAGTTACACCTCACACACTGCACATTGCACAACAGCAACAGAGCTGCATTCAAAAGTAGCAAAACGTCATGCTGTGTAGCTGAAAGGCATTGACAAAAACAGTGATACTTAGAAAGGATGCCTGACCATGAAACTGACTCACCCCCTTTTGAACAAACAGAAAAATGCATTTAAAGCATGACAGCAGACCGATGGTAGGCTACAGTACGATAATGATTAAGCTATGGGTTCATGCATAGCTTCCCGACATTATGCAGCATTGGGCAATAGACAGCAACAAACTTGTTATGTATGTAATATCATGGTGGTATGCCATGAGATTTTCTCAGTGTAAAAAGTGTGCTGCAAGAGAAAAAAAAAACGTTTTCTGATCTGAAAAATGTCATGGCAGCTTTGAAAATATGAAACGCTGTGAAAAGATTAATTAGCTACATCAAACAAAAGATAAATTAAATAAATTTGTAATTTCACCTCACAGATCTTATTGCCTTAGTGCCATAGCCTTGCATTGAGTAAAGTCTACATAACAGTTGTGTTTGAAGTGTTTTCTTACAGTAAGTCTCTCTGTGCCCATGCTGTCTAGACGAAGGCAATAACTCAGCAGCAGTCACCTGGAAAAAGATGTGTAAATGGAATGGCACTTGTCTTGAGTATAAGGGTGTGAACGTGTGTAGTGTACTTTTTAAGCTTACTGCACAATGGCGGGATTGACAAGAGGTATCATTTGTCCCTGTTATCTGTTTACCTTGTCTGATTTCACTTTGTACAATTCTTTGCCACATCCTTCATGTCCATGAAACTCAGACAGACTTTATTTTTAGCCAGTGGAGTTTCCAGAAATAGTTTCTGCTTTGAGCTTGGCAAGACAATTTAGGCACAGTTTTGTCCCATGATGTATAGCAGTTTCCACTCTGCAGTCAAGGAACTCTGTTGGTTCAAACGTGCAACAGGAGGGTAAAAATGGCAGTGGAGAGCATGTCTCATGACTACCGTCAATTAATATAAAAACAAAAACAAAAACATTGAGACCATTTTTAGTTAAGATGTAGGAAAAATGGTAAATTAAGCTAGCAACCCTTTAAATTCCACCTGGTCACTGAAGTATGACTATGACTCCTTTTCATCAGCTGGTAGACTGCAGGGCCATGTTACCCTGTGGTCTTATTAAGCTACTGCAGTGCTTCTTATTGTGGCAGTGAACTGATTCAATTTAAAATAAGGCTGCTTCACGCTAAGGGATGTTTAACGCATGGAACTAACTGAAAATGATAATGAAAATGTGCATGTTAGGCTAGATCATACATGTAATAGAAATGGCATACAATTCAATTACATGTAGTAACATACTAATGTTTCCATTTGAGTCTATACCAACCTGACTGACACAAATGTAGTGTATAGGTGTAGTGTATGCATGGCAAGTGTTGATTGGGTAAAATCTCTTGCAGTTAAGGCCTCAAGCTAAGTAGACTGACATGAAATGGAAAAAAAAATGCTTGGCTAATTGGTGTCAGGGACATATGAGGGGGGCCATAGTGTTACATCGTAAAGCTAATTTGGGCCCTGTGTGTTTGGCCCATGCTGCCCCGCCCCTGCTGGCCCTGGGTACAACATTATAGCATCCAGATGGGGACTAATGGGCCGCACCTGGCCTTGTAATGCAGCATCGCAGAGCTCAACGTCTGACTCAGCCAAACGCAACCGGCCACTAGTCCCCATAGCGGTCAGCGTCTAAGCCTAGCCCTGGCTAGTACGGTCTGCCAGTCTCAGAGGAGCTGCCCCTCTCAGTCCTGAGTGGTTGAAACAGAGGTTTTGAGGATTTTAGTTTTATGACTGTGACAGCTGAGGGCAATTAAGAAGTGTCTATTAAAAACATAATTTGCAGAGGAGCAAGCCTGAAATAGGTGGTGTTCGAAATTTGAGTTGAATGTGACAGGATTGAAACTGGTGTCATGTATTACTGTTTCTTTCCTGGTCCCCTATATTCTTGTTCTGTTGAAAGCTAGTGTATTCTAAAATATTTGCTCAGGCATAGGTCACTGTGAACATTTATGCATGGATTTGATGATGAGTGTGTGTGTGTGTGTGTGTGTGTGTGTGTGTGTGCAGGGCCGGCCCGAGGCATAAGCGAACTAAGCGGCTGCTTGGGGCCCCCTGGCCACCAGGGGGCCCCCAATCGAGTTTCTTTCTCTTTTTTTACATAATAAATAACATAAACAAGTGACATCAATGAATGAATAAATGAAACAATTAATAATTCAAAACAAGAAAATTCTGATTTCATGATCAATATGTCTGCCTACCTCTACTGTGTCTGCCAGCCTTTGAGTCACTCGCATAAACTAGACACCTTGGGTGCATAGACAATTCGTGCAGACACTGCATCAAGTTCAAAAATCGGAAGAGATGGTAATGTTAAGAAAAGTCACAAAAAAGGACGTATCCCTCTGGTGCCGAAAACAGAAAGAAGAAAATGACAGAGGAGGATAAAACGAGCAAGATACAGGTATGTTTGCATGATTATTTACAGTATGTTTTGTGCTTGAGGTAGCTAGCTAGCTGTCATGATCTAATATAAGCCATCACCAGAGCTAAATCCCTGCCATCAACAGAGAAATGTCTCCCATTAATATATATTTATCTAGGTGTATTTCAGATGTCAAGGATATTGGGATTGTTTTGGATGTTCAATCAAGCATGTACCCTAGCCACAGGTGGGCTTATGTTGTAAATTAAAGCTAGCTAGCTGACTGAAGTGGACATTAGCACTACAGTAGCTACATGAAAACGGAGCTGAAGGCAAATTTACCACAGAGGGATTGTTTCTGATTTCGCACCTGAAAGTGTTGATAGTTTATTACTGTTCTATAATATGTGACATAGTGGTAAGTCTGATAGCAACAGCAGGCTAAGCCCAGGCTCCCAGTCCCAACCCACTGACTAGCGCGACTCTGGGCATCGGTAACGTTCCAGCTTCATAGGCAAAGATGGAACAGCACGCGGCGCTCTGCTCTAAGATCTTTGGAGAGATGGTAGTGTTTGAGAAAATATACCATGTTGGGTGGGGAGACTTCTGTGATGGAAATAAACTTACATTTGATTAAGATAGTGGCAAGTGATGTAGCGGTGCTACCTAATATTTAGGCTGCAGTAGATCACCATGTTAAGCGTTACTTTTGATTATGCCTCATTTGCCAATAGAATATGAATTGTTACATGTGGAATTGCTTGTTGATGAGTGTAAGTAATGATAGCAAAATAAACTCATTCTGCTCGATCAAATATGCACTTATGCAATATTTTAGAGCGGAGCCCCAAAACATTTTTGGCATGTCAGCAAGGATGGATTACTGAATGAGCCTACCGAGTCCTTATGCATCTGTGTCCAGGGGGACAGTAGTTCATAATCAGTCACTGTATTAATACATAACCTCACTGTATTAATTTATAATATGACATTATAGTGTGAAGTTGTCAATTATTGCCAAGCACAGGTGACTCTGCGTTGTGGGAGGGGGCCCCCAAATCAAATTCTGCTTAGGGCCCCCAAAAGGCTCCGGCCGGCACTGTGTGTGTGTGTGTGTGTGTGTGTGTGCGTGCGTGTGTGTTAACTAGACCACTTTGCACGTGATTAATAAGGAATCAAGTGCAAAGTGAGAAGTTAATTAACAATTTACAAACCACAATGTGAACCCTTCTAAATTTAGAATGTTGCTGTAAAGGTATTTTTAGATGAAAGGGTAGTCTAATTACACAGGTCATTCAACACTTGAGAATTCTTTACACACAAGCCAACACATTGGATCTGCCACACCCTTTCTAACTCTGATCCCTTCATTAATTAATTATTTTAGGTCATTAAGCTGTTATGGTGTGGCCTTTCACACCTTTTTGGACTCGAGGAGATGAGGTCATGTCATTTGACTTGAGTTGAGTAATTTTGAGTTTGGCTCTTACTACTCCCTTAATTTGAAGGTGCATCTGCTTGTGCATGTCTGCCATTTTAGATGACTAGTGCAGTGCCCATTCAAACATCCTATTTGTGTAGAAAACCCATAGCCCAATTACATGCCCCGCAGGTAGACCTGCTTTAAAAAATATGATGATAGGGAAAAGCATAATTTTAGCTAAGCATTCAATAATGAATACTGAATATTATATTACATTATAATAAATGTGCAGTAAGCAGAATTGAAGCATGGCTGCATGTGACATCTTTTATCAAAATTACATTAGGCTAACAGTTGTTTTGAGTCAAGGCTATATGTTTAGCCTATTGAATAAGTTGATCTTCTTAAGTTGGTCTGCCACTCATTGTCTGTAGCTGGTCATGCTTTGCAATGTGTGGCATTCTGAAACGTCCTTAAACTCAGGACCATTATCGCTCGGTTCAATTTGGGACCTTACAGTCAGAATTGTCATTTGTTTAAAGTCCAAAGTAGCCTGGGCTATTCAAAGTGTCAGTTTATCATTTTAGACACTGTTTTGAATAGCCACTGCATACCCATGTTTGTTGGCATGTTGTCGCAAAATCCGCGGAATCATTTTATGCAAGCAAACCGCATAAAATGAATCTTTATTGTTGAGGCCACATCCCCCACACCTCCACTTCCAACGTCACGGATTCTGACTGATACGCCCGACACTTTGGCTTTTTATCTGGTGGTGGTGGAGCTGACCGGCCATCTGAGGCTTCAGGCGTTACTGATCTTCCATCGCATCTGGCCTCTGAAAAAAGCTTTTTGAGGCTAGTATGCCTGTCTCACTCATTCGTTCATTGTTTACCACAGATGTTTTAAGTGTGCGCTTTTTTAAAAATGCAGCATATGCATGTTGTTTAATAACTTTCAAATGGTAGCCTAGAGCCTGTTGCTTAGTTTAAAACATAACCAAAGGACAGTGTATTTTTGCTTTAGTATAGACCTACATTTTAGGATTATTCCTAAATTCAGATTGTGTTAGGGGCCAATGTCCGGCAATTACCGGACAATGGTAACCCTGACACAGACGCAAACACACTCACACACAGACAGACAGACGTTCCTGCAATTTACAGATGTAGTGCTTTTGTGAAGAAATTTGAGGAATATTTTCAAAGGTTGTTTACATGAAATGCTGTGTGATGGTTATAGGACATGATGGACACTCCGGATGGGGACTGGCCTGAGACATTGCATAAAAGAAAACTACAAATCCAATCAATTGAACTCTTTTGTGATAAATATGCGCCACTCTCTACATAATGTTCACTATGCAGTCAGTAAGCTTACAGCATTTAGTAGTCAACAAAAAACAATCTCTTTTAGCTGACTGGTTGAGCCAGTAACATGGTGCTGAAAACCTTAAGATAATGTGACAACTTAAGTTGTCCAGAGGCTGATTGGGGTTTCTGGCTACAATTCAAAGCATCTGAGACTTGGTCATTGAGCGCTCACTGATGAAGGCCAAGCCATCTTATTCACTGGAGGATCCTCTTTTTCTGCCCATTGATCGCATGAAGGACAACCATGGAGCTGGAGTGGATCTAGGCCCGGGCAGCTCAGAAGGATAACTGGAACATTAAGTTGCTATGGTGATGAGTGTCGTCTCTCTCTCCCTCTGTGTATGTGTGTGTGTGTAAAGCAGACAGCTTTTATCTGATAGGCAAACATTTGACTAATTGAATGATAGGCATGGCTGTATTTGAATGTGATGCAGAGTGAGTGGTGGAAATACAATTGTATCTTGTAGCTACATGCAAAGGGAAAATAACATTCCTTACCAACAATGGGATGCCATATCGCCCAGGAGGCAACAGCACATAGTGGATGTTCCATGGAATATTTCCCCTATGCCACCTCCCACTTCCACCTCACACACAGAGAGTTGTGGTATTTCTTTCTGTGGCATGACTTTCTTTCATGTTTTACAAACTGTTAAATACTTTTCCCTTGTTGTGTGGAGACATGTTCTCAGACCTGCACACAGTGTTTTGTTGAAGTTCAGCCTCCTAGGATTATGACATTAGTCTTCTGAAACAATTAAGTAGTAGGGGGGAAGGGGGCCTGTATAGTGTCAGAACCTCCTAAAAAGCAGAACTCTTTAGCTAAAGCACACACATGTGCCTACTTATGTTTGACCATCTAAGCACCCATAGAATCCATTTAGCAATGGGCATGCCACAGACCTGACAGTTGAAAGAATTAAAACTATATGAAGGAATGGACATAATTATGTTGATGCCTACACATCTGATTTGTGCTGCTTGGTTTAACAGCAGATTGTGCACAGGGACCTCATAATAGACACTAGCTTTCTGTGTCAGGAATGTGGACTACTTGAAACATGATGTCCATTTCCCTCAAGTGCTTGCTTTCACAGAGAGCACCTAGTTCATTACGTGTTATTTACCCCTACTTGTTAGATTCTAGCCACCATGCCATACCGTGTGGTACCATAAATACAAATATACTTTCTATTTTATTCATTTTTTTAATTGATTCACATAAATTACCCTTGGACCACTGAAATCGTGTGAAATATTTTATTATTATGACCGCCGCACAGCGAAGCGGCGGTCATATAGGTTTAATCAGATTTTTTTTTTTTTTTTTTTTTTTTTTTTTTTTTTTTTTTTTTCGCATGCCCAAATTTCCGTCAATGATTCCCGGGACACTGAAAGACCGGGGTACACGAAACTTGGTGGACATGTAACCCCACATGGATAGCATGGAACCATCGTTTTTCGTTTTGATCTGTAGCCCCTCCGCTGAATTGGACCCCGAAGGAGGGTAGGGCGAACACAGTTTTCTGTGAATATCTCGAAAACCGTAGGGTTTAGGAGGACCATTTTTTTTTTTGTATGTTGATCTCAAGGGGCCATGTCAGCCCATTCCATAACCACTCATTTCATGTATAGCGCCACCTAGTTAAACACAAAAAGTAAAAATGAGGTGGTGTAATTGAAGGTATCTGTGACCTAACATAGTCAAAACTGCACAAAATTGGAAGTGTAGGATCATTATGACACCCTATGTATGCACGCCAAGTTTTGTGGAATTCCGTTCATGGGGGCCACACAATAAATTAATTTATGTTACTATACACCAACTGGCCTGTAGGTGGCCGGAGACAGTTTTCTGTGAATATCTCGAGAACCGTAGGGGCCTAGGAGGTCCACCTTTTTTTTTTGTATGTTGGTCTTAAGGGGCATGTCAACCCATCCCATTACCACTTATTTCATGTATAGCGCCACCTAGTTAAAAATTAAAAGCAAAAAATGAGGTGTTTTCATCTCAATATCTCTGGCTGACAAGGTCAAAACTGCACGAAATTAAAAGAGTAGGATCATTATGACACCCTCTGAATGCATGCCAAGTTTTGTGTACTTTCGTTCATGGGGGGCCTTACAATAAAATAATTTATGTGTACATTTAGTGGCATTACACCAACAAGGATTCCCGGGACACTGAAAGACCGGGGTACACAAAACTTGGTGAGCATGTACCCCACATGGATAGCATGGAACCGTCATTTTTCGTTTTCATCTGCAGCCCCCGCTGGACTGGACCCCCGAAAGGAGGGTAGGGCGAAGACACAGTTCTCTGTGAATCTTTTATGGTATGTTGGTCTCAAGGGCCCACATCAACCTGGCTCATAATCACTCATTTGTGATTTGCCCCAGGTAAAAAATGAAAATCAGTAGGATTAAAAAAAGAAAGCCAAAATAAATATTCATCATCATCATCATGGCTGCATTTTCAGTATTGGCGAGAAGTAGTCGTTTGTCCACTAGATGGCATATCGTTGCAGTGAGGCGTAATTTTGTTGGAAGTTAAAAGTGGGTTGGAAAAAACAATGGGCGCTTCATACAAGGACTGTAATTTACACCGCGAACATCTAATAAGGATAGGACGATGTTCACATGAAGTGTAATTCCCATTTCTTCTTGAAGCCCGAAATAAATCTAAGGATGTTTTCGGACATGCTTGGTTTTTACTGCGAATACGTTAATCTTGTAATATCAATAAGGACCTAGGTAATGTTACCGTTAAGCGTTGGTTGAGTGATGGAGGCATTTGATTGATTGCATTTGTAGAAAACTATAAATGCGGTTATACCAAGCAAATTGATAGCAGCACTGTTTGTATCTTTCGACTGTCATTTATTGCACGTGCTACAAAAAATCATTCTGTGCAATGGAAGATTTACCAACGTTACACCCGGTCTGATACAGTTTTGCCTATACATGCGTGAGACTGAGGCGCCTGTTTATTTTGTTTTAAGTGCGTGCAGGGTGTGAGAGGGGAATCGATGTGCTTTGATTACAGCTTGGTAGTTGTAGTCTGTGAAATTAAAAAGCGCGTGTGTGTGAAGTATCCAAACAATGACACCTTCATTTCATTATGGCTGCTTTAGCAAAACACCTTAAGCTACTGTGTAGTGGGTCCCATTTAGAAGTGGCTACTTCATTGGCGCTTTCCTTGACTCATGGAGCTGCGTGAATGTTATTACAACTTTTCGCCACGATATGACAGTTTAAGTCCGCTTGATACTGTAAAGGCGTAAGCCATTGGTTTCAAAGGAGATTTTATTTGTGTCGCCAGCATAGCCTATTGACAATTTATGTTGTCAATAGGCCTACCTTATAATCCTACCTGTAGCTTAGGGAAGCTAACAACTTTCTATTAGGATCTAGTTTGTTAGTTACCGTTTTGTCATAACTCCCTGATGCACTTTTGCATTTAGAATAGCCAGGCGTGTATATCTCAATCGGAAAATTAAACAATATCGGGTGCCTATGGACTAGGCTGGGTGAACCCAGCCTGATCTGCCTCCGCTATTTATTTTTGATTTCTTAAAAGATTGAGCTTGGTCTGATGAAAGCCAGACTAGCCATGGACCTCAGTTAAACAATGCAAGGGAACATGAATCAGCCTATATTTGCACTAACAATAACGGACAAAAGCTTTTCAACTTTGGCCCGTTAAAATGTGTATGAACAGTCTAGCGGCGCATTTCATCAAGGCCCATTTGGACATGTCAGTTATTTGCACCACTGGTTAGATGTAAAACAGCATTTCGTTTCAGACTAGGCTACTGTTACTTAATTTGTGCATTAACAATAGCGTTTCAGACTACTGTTACTTAATTTGTGCATTGACAATAAAGTATTACATGAACTAAAGATGACTAAAATCTTATGTAGAAGAAGAAACATTCACAAAAAATCCATCCATCCAAAAATGACCTTTGTTTTGATAGCTGTTGAAAACGGCATGGAACTGACAGAGATGTTTTTGTTTATAAATACATAAAAATAAATAAATAAATAACATTATGCTGATACCTTTTGCTTTTCCCAAATACAATGTAGCCTACAGGTGTAAGTGACCTTTCATCAATCCAGTTGCAATGGATGAACTGTGATGAACTGCCCTACTTGTGATTGTTTAGAGATTTTAAAGGTTTTATAACAATTCTACATCTTCTTTGGCTATTCTACAATCTATTCACCTTTTCAGCACCAGTAGGGTACTTTCTGTGCAGCCGCACACACACACTCAGGCATGCCAAACAAGCATACACAAAAGTTTCAAGAGTGGGGGATGGAGTAAAATATGGAGACAAATTGAAGTGTGATTTATTTTCGCGGAACGGATGTACAGGACTGAGCGGCGGTCATATTTTGTACCGCTATGCGGTACATCTAGTTTCTGTACTTAGTGTACTGAAGCATTTGTTTATAAAGCTGATCATATAATGTCTTACTTAATTCTGCTATATATCCCTGTACATTCATACTTGCTACTCATCAATAAAACGATTTGTTGATCAGAATTTGAGATTTCAAACATGACATTGCAAACATGGAACAGATTTCAAACCTGAAACCTTTGAACATGCAGCATTCACACAGCAATAACATGAGAAGCCTTTTTTTAGTAAGGGTTCTATGTGAGGCCTACTGCTGCTGCGTGGAAAAGATTTCTAAGAACTGCATCATATTTAACAATCCAAATTGAAAAGCAGCTGCATCTACAACAGCATTTTCTATTTCCTTTGTTATTTTACCAACACCTGAATTCTTTTAACCACATCAGATAAATCATTTTCCTACACAGGATGGATTGTGTGACCTATCCGTCTTACCTCCCTTCACTCTCTGAGATTAATCTTTACTTGAGAGACAGCCCTGTTCCACTGTGACTGATCGTGGGAAGCAGAACGCATAGGCGCTCCATCTCACGGCTGCTTCTGTCAGGCCGCAGAGAAGTGCAATGCTTGGAACTGTGTCCTCGCAATTGCCAGAGCTCTCTTTAATCAGTGGGAGGGCAGTGTGTGAGCTCTGGAGAGGGTCCTGTTGCCACTGTCCTGAAACCAGGAGCCCATTGATCCAAGAGAAAGAGTTATCTTTCCCCTTTTAATCGCCACATGTTTTCCCCCTTCACAATCCATCTCGGCTTTTCTTGGTGATATGTCTAATCATAGGCAGGAGGAACCAGCAGACTGTGTTCCTTTTGGGGTTTAAGATGGGGCCTGAAATGTCTAAAAATGTCTGAAAAAGAGTGTTGTGGGCATAACTGGTTGACAAGAGGATACCAGGGACATTCTAAAGACTAGAGATGGAAGAACATGAAATCCCATGTGATCCTCTTTTCAACTGTTGCCATGTTACATTTATCAGAGTCAGCATATTACATGATTTTGAGGTTACTCTGGAATGCAATAAAAACCAAAGGGAAGAAATTGCACATTTTAGCTGAAAAGCAACACCCAATAAATTTTGAAGCAAACTCATTTCCTGAGAACTTCATTCTTGAAAAAAAATGCAAGCCAAACTTCTGAGTCAGAACAAAAAGGAACAATGTAACACTGTATGACAAAAGTTTTCCATTATGATATACCACACTCTTCCTGATACAGTATATCTTGCTGTATAATTAAGTCAAACACACTGTCCCGGGGTTATACTAACCCTGGGCCTTTAACCCGGGTCTCTGGAGCCAGAGACGGAACAATCCCCGAAGTCGGATCTTGTAGCTTTGTGGCTGTACAGGCCTTCAAAGTTGACCTCTGATTTGAAAAAAAGGAAATTCCGCCTATTGGCTTTTTTTGTTAAAACACTCATAAGAGCCCAGAAAACTAGATGTACCGCATAGCGGTACAAAATATGACCGCCGCTCAGTCCTGTACATCCGATCCGCGAAAATAAATCACACTTCAATTTGTCTCCATATTTTACTCCATCCTCCACTCTTGAAACTTTTGTGTATGCTTGTTTGGCATGCCTGAGTGTGTGTGTGCGGCTGCACAGAAAGTAGCCTACTGGTGCTGAAAAGGTGAATAGATTGTAGAATAGCCAAAGAAGATGTAGCATTGTTATAAAACCTTTAAAATCTCTAAACAATCACAAGTAGGGCAGTTCATCACAGTTCATCCATTGCAACTGGATTGATGAAAGGTCACTTACACCTGTAGGCTACATTGTATTTGGGAAAAGCAAAAGGTATCAGCATAATGTTATTTATTTATTTATTTATTTATTTTTTTATGTATTTATAAACAAAAACATCTCTGTCAGTTCCATGCCGTTTTCAACAGCTATCAAAAACAAAGGTCATTTTTGGATGGATGGATGGATTTTTTGTGAATATTTCTTCTTCTACATAAGATTTTAGTCATCTTTAGTTCATGTAATACTTTATTGTCAATGCACAAATTAAGTAACAGTAGTCTGAAACGAAATGCTGTTTTACATCTAACCAGTGGTGCAAATAACTGACATGTCCAAATGGGCCTTGATGAAATGCGTCGCTAGACTGTTCATACATTTTAACGGGCCAAAGTTGAAGAGCTTTTGTCCGTTATTGTTCGTGCAAATATAGGCTGATTCATGTTCCCTTGCATTGTGTAACTGAGGTCCATGGCTAGTCTGGCTTTCATCAGACCAAGCTCAATCTTTTAAGAAATCAAAAATAAATAGCGGGCAGATCAGGTTGGGTTCACCCAGCCTAGTCCATAGGCACCGATATTGTTTAATTTTCAGATTGAGATATACACGCTCTGGCTATTCTAAATGCAAAAATGCATTAGGGAGTTATGACAAAACTGTAACTAACAAACTAGATCCTAATAGAAAGCTGTTAGCTTCCCTAAGCTACAGGTAGGATTATAAGGTAGGCCTATTTACAACATAAATTGTCAATAGGCTATGCTGGCGACACAAATAAAATCTCCTTTGGAAACCAATGGCTTACGACTTACAGTATCAAGCGGACTTAAACTGCCATATCGTGGCGAAAAGTTGTAATAACATTCACGCAGCTCCATGAGTCAAGGAAAGCGCGAATGAAGTAGCCACTTCTAAATGGGACCCACTACACATAGCTTAAGGTGTGTTGCTAAAAGCAGCCATAATGAAATGAAGGTGTCATTGTTTGGATACTTCACACACACGTGCTTTTTAATTTCACAGACTACAACTACCAAGCTGTAATCAAAGCACATCGATTCCCCTCTCACACCCCTGCACTTAAAACTAAATAAACAGGCGTCTCAGTCTCACGATGTATAGGCAAAACTGTATCAGACCCGGTGTAGCGTTGGTAAATCTTCCATTGCACAGAATGATTTTGTAGCACGTGCAATAAATGACAGTCGAAAGATACAAACAGTGCTGCTATCAATTTGCTTGGTATAACCGCATTTATAGTTTTCTACAAATGCAATCAATCAAATGGGCCTCTACCACTCAACCAACGCTTAACGGTAACATTGCCTAGGTCCTTATTGATATTACAAGATTCGCATTACCTGCAGTAAAAAACCAAGCATGTCCGATAAACATCCTCAGATTTATTTCGCTTCAAGAAGAAATGGGAATTAAACTTCACGTGAACATCGTCCTGTCCTTATTAGATGTTAAGCTGCGGTAAATTACAGTCCTTGTAGGAAGTGTCCATTGTTTTCCCCAACCCACTTTTAACTTCCAACAAAATTACGTCTCACTGCAACGATCGCCATCTAGTGGACAAACGACTACTTATCGCCAATACTGAAAATGCAGCCATGATGATGATGATGAATATTTATTTTGGCTTTCTTTTGATCCTACTGAATTTGTAATTATGTATCGGCCGTTCTAATACCGATAGTATGTGGGTGCCTGTGTGTGTGCATGTTTATATATGTGCACCGCCATTTACAGGCCAATGAGTGTACAGTCACTAAATGTACACATAACCTAATTTTTTAGACCCCCATGGATGAAATTCTACTAAACTTGGCATACCCCCAGACCCCAAGAGAATGCCAGGTCAATCATACACATAAAATTTGGTGCAGTTCTGAACATCTTAACTGAAGATAGGGCGATTAAAGCAGAATAATATTGCATTTTCATTTTTTACCGGGGTGCAAATCACAAATGAGTGATTATGAGCCAGGTTTATGTGGGCCCTTGAGACCAACATACCATAAAGAGAACTGTGTCTGCCCACAGAGAACTGTGTCTGCCCTACACTCCTTTCGGGGGTCCAGTCCAGCGGGGGCTGCAGATCAAAAAAAAATGACGGTTCCATGCTATCCATGTGGGGGTACATGCCCACCAAGTTTTGTGTACCCCGGTCTTTCAGTGTCCGGGAATCCTTGTTGGTGTACGTCACTAAATGTACACATCGTTATTTTATTGTAGGGCCCCCATTGACCCGAAAGTACACAAAACTTGGCATGCATTCGGAGGGTGTCATAATGATCCTACACTTTTAATTTCGTGCAGTTTTGACCTTGTCAGCCAGAGATATTGTGATGAAAACACCTAATTTTTGCTTTTTAATTTTTAACTAGGTGGCGCTATACATGAAATAAGTGGTAATGGGATGGGTTGACATGCCCCTTAAGACCAACATGCAAAAAAAAAAAAGGTGGACCTCCCTAGGCCCCTACGGTTCTCGAGATATTCACAGAAAACTGTCTCCGGCCACCTACAGGCCAGTTGGTGTATAGTAACATAAATTAATTTATTGTGTGGCCCCCCATGAACGGAATTCCACAAAACTTGGCGTGCATACAGAGGGTGTCATAATGATCCTACACTTCCAATTTCGTGCAGTTTTGACTATGTTAGGTCACAGATACCTACAATTACAACACCTCATTTTTTACTTTTTTGTGTTTAACTAGGTGGCGCTATACATGAAATGAGTGGTTATGGAATGGGTTGACATGGCCCCTTGAGATCAACATACAAAAAAAAGGTGGTCCTCCTAAACCTTACGGTTCTCGAGATATTCACAGAAAACTGTGTCTGCCCTACCCTCCTTTCGGGGGGTGCAGTCCAGCGTGGGGGCTACAGATCAAAACGAAAAACGATGGTTCCATGCTATCCATATGGGGTTACATGCCCACCAAGTTTTGTCTACCCCGGTCTTTCAGTGTCCCGGGAATCATTGACGGAAATTTGGACATGAAAAAAAAAAAAAAAAAAAAAAAAAAAAAAAAAAAAAAATCTGACTAAACCTATATGACCGCTGCTTCGCTGCGCGGCGGTCATAATAATCCAAATGTTATTATTACTGATGCATATGTGGTGTTTGATGTTGACATACATATTTTGACTCATTATGTGATTTTGCTCTTCATTTTGGTTGAAAAAATTCAAGATTTATGTGCAAAAAAAAGCTAATTTGAGTTTTTGACAGGTGGACCACACCTCCTGGTGTCAGTCAGCCGCCCCCCAGGACTGCACTCCAGGTATGGGAAAGCATATATGCTCCCTCATCTCTGTTCGTCTTTGGGCTCCGCTTTCTTATTTCAATTGCCTTTATCCAGCGGTGGTATCGGTTGTTCTCCTGCTTAATGACTCTGGCATGCAGGAGGTGTGATCCACCTGTCAAAAAACTGACAGGTGGATCACACCTCCGTAACAACATCAGCTGATAAAAACGCGTCACACTACTCCACCCTGTGACCTTCTGATGAAGACGGAAGTATACTTCGAAACATGTCAAGGTAAAGAAAAAACATCTACCAATAAGTGTGTATGTGATAAAAGAAAAAACAAACTTATGGATTCTGGACTTCTTAACCAACAGACCTCAGTCTGTTAGGTTAGATAACCGCCCCTCCTCAACCATCGAACACCAGTTTACCACAGGGATGTGTGCTGAGCCCTCTCCTCTACTCCCTCTTCACCTACGACTGCACACCTGTACATGGCTCTAACACCATTGTCAAGTTTGCAGATGACACTACGGTGATTGGACTTATCAGCAATAACGATGAGACGGCCTACAGGGAGGAGGTCCAGCACCTAATATCGTGGTGCACTGATAACAACCTGGCTCTCAACACCAAGAAGACCAAAGAGCTCATTGTGGACTTCAGGAAGTCTAAAGCTAGCGCACATACACCCATTCTCATCAACAGGACTGAGGTGGAGCATTTCACCAGCTTCAAGTTTCTGTGTGTCCACATCTCTGAGGACCTCTCTTGGACCCTCAACACCTCTACCCTGATCAAAAAGGTCGTCTCTTCTTTCTGAGGTCCATCTGTCTCCTCAGATCCTGGTGAACGTCTACCGCTGCAACATCGAGAGCATCCTCACCAACTGTGTCACAGTTTGGTATGGCAACTGCTCTGCCCATGACCGGAAAGCACTGCAGAGGGTGGTGAAAACTGCCCAACACATCACCGGTTCCTCACTCCCCTCCATCGAGGCCATCCAGGGCAAAGCGATGCTTGGCAAGGCGTGGCGTCATCAAAGACTGTTCTCACCCCAACCACAGACTGTTCTTCCCACTCCCCTCCAGGAGGCGTTACAGGTCTCTCCGCATCCAAACCAGCAGGTTCAGAGGAAGCTTCTTTCCTGCGCCTGTCACCCTACTGAACTCTAGCTCTGCATCCCAGTGACATCTAACAAACTAAGCCCCCATCACCCCCTGCCCCGCCCCCACCTGATGCCTCCTTGCTTGTGCCTGTTGAGGTTTCCACGACCATGGCAACCTTGACAGGGACAACAGTGGACATCCCCTAGCCCCCCTCACAACTGCACTACCCTATCCCACCCATCTATCCCATCCATCTATTTATTTACAAATGTACATACTGTAATTACACTTTTACAGTCCATAGCCATATTCTACTGCTTTTCATCCTGCACATACACTTATTAATACTATAGTAATGTTACTGTTTCTGCACTACAATGGTATGTTCCCACACTGCACATAGTTGTACATACTGTACATATCTGTCTATATGGTTCATACTAAACTTCTGCTCTAGTCTAAATATTTATTCAGTTTTTCTGTAATATATTTTGTTAATACACTGCATATATCTATATTGTTCTTACTACTACTATAATGGTACCGCCACTACATTGCACATACCTGTACATGTTGTTCATACATTGTTCATATTACAGTACATAGCCATATTTATTCTGCTCTTATAAGGTAACTGCTAATACACTGCACATGGACCAATGAACATGGTTAAGGTCCAAGAGGGTGACAGACTTCTCTCATGTCCAGTCTTTAACATGATGGTCTTGCCATGTGCCTGCATTTTCTTTTTTGACTCATGCCCGTAAATGTCTTTAATTTTTGCTTTGTCAATGTATCATGGAATTTGTGCTTAGGTGTATCTGACTCCAGCCTCTATGTCATGATCTTTGCCTAGTATGAGCCTGAGGCCTAGTCCACACGTACCAAACCGATCTTTTTTTCCTCCGTCTTCCCTGGAACCGTATCAAGAATATTTGCGTCCAAACAGATCCATCTCAACACGACTCAACACGTTACTTCATACCCCAGGCCTATAGGTGGCACTGTGTCTTTACAGAAATTCACCAAAACTTGCAAAACGTGCGCTTTAAAAAGAGACAGAATAGGCTACGGCGAAATGGCTAACGTTAGTGCAAGGAAACCAGAATTGTTTGTGTGGACTGATGGTGAACTGTCAACTGTAGTCAACTGTAAAACTAATAAACTTTATTTTACGGTTTGTGAAGGGTGCAGTCCCGTCCTTTATTTGGCTAACGCAGGTAGGCCTACTAATCACCTTTACTTTCTTTGGTTGTAGGATAGTCCGTGATTCACATTAGTTTTGGCTATCACCGCAATTAGGCTACTAAGCATAAAGGCTTACCCAAGTTCTAGGCTATTCTGTCGCCACATTTATAATATTGCTATAAAACCTTCGTTAGTAACAGTCAATACTTTTGCCTGCATCAAATCGTGCATTAAGCATTCAGTGTGCTACCAGCGTCTTTGTATGCTTATATCTGATTTCTTTCGACTGTGAATGCATGTACATATGTTGTAAGACATGTAAAATAAATTAATGACACTGGCACTACGCACAAATTAATGTAGCCTAAACTTACACCGCACTTTCCTAATAACTTAAGTTCTCTCGCGTCACTGACAGTAGCTAGAATGCATAAAAAAACACCGGGAAAAACAGTGTTCAGTCCACCAAGTCATAAGCTATCGGCTCGCGCAGCATCAGTTGTGATATTTATCTTAACGGAGTGTAATCGTGGAGGTAATGTCATGTATGAAAACTAGTATTGTTAGGCAATACTATAAGTGCAAGTCCAGGGCAGCTGAGGTGTGGCGATGACATCATGGATCACATAAAGCAGGATGTGCGGTTTAAGCTGTCTAAACGAACTCAAACGGGCTACGGTTTCAGATTTCTCCACTCTGGGACCAGGTTTCAGAAAAGTGCATTTTCGGGCAGTGCGTTTACAGGATTCGTTTAGACGCTCGGCCAAGACGAAGCAAAAATCATTTGTATTTCAAGTCTCCGATGGGAGGTAGGAAGGTATAAATACATTGATTAATGAGGTAGTGGGCATTTCAATTAGTGCTGCAACACGTGTCTCTGAAAACATAGATTTGCTCATTATTACACATAAATCTTGAATTTTATCAACCAAAATGAAGGGCAAAATCACATAATGATTCAAAATATGTATGCCAACATCAAACACCATATATGCATCAGTAATAATGAGGTTTGGATTATTTTCTGGGCTCTTATGAGTGGTTTAACAAAAAAAAGCCAATAGGCGGAATTTCCTTTTTTCAAATCAGAGGTCAACTTTGAAGGCCTGTACAGCCACAAAGCTCTAAGATCAAACTTGCTATCATACCATTTTATACTCCAGAGATATGTAGCTTTCAGAAAAATATAGTGAGAATTTGCCCCCCCAAGTGGTAGTGACACGCCCCTTTTTGGGCCTGTGGCTCACTGTAGCATGGTTTGTTTATTAGCCTGGTTAGCTGCGTTGACACTTATAACACTTATAACTTATAACATATAAGTAACATATAAGTACATGAACATATACTGCCAGCTCTTCATGTGAGGAGGAGTACAACACAAGTTACTCTAACTTAGGTAATCCCCAAATATGTTAACCCATTCAAGCAATTTGCCATTTTGATCAGTTTTTTTTTTTTTTTTTTTTGCTTTATTAAAGACATAATATAAATATACAAAGCCATTTAGATCAGTTAAAGATGAGGTTCCCAAACCAGTGACATCACATGCAACTGTAGTTCGTTATCACCATGTTACAAAAAACCTCAAAACAATTCATACTGGTCCTAAAAATAAAGTAGGCCTATGACCCGTAGAAGCAATAGAGGTGACCCCAAGCGCGCCGGAAGCACCGGTGCAGGGGGTGCGACCCCCACTTTTCGGAGTGGGGGAGCGCAGTTGTTGACCACAACACCGACACGGCATCGCATTGATTAGAGCATGAACTAGATCTAATTACAGCGCTGTAGCTTTAAATACTTCTGCTCTAGTCTGGCCTCTTGGTCATGGTGTCATGCTCAGCCAATCGGATATTTCACCCGCAAACCAGGTGACTGGTCCAGGAAAAGGGTTATCCAGCACAGGTGCGTTCGTAGGGCTTGCAGAAAAGATGTTCTATGAGGTACCAGTGTTTAGCTGTGTCACAAAACAATAAGCTTTGTCAGCCTACTTTTAAAATGATATTCAGGGCTATATACATTTTAAACATTTGGGGCTGAAGACCCGACAAGGCCTTGTGTTAATTCTTCAGGTGGGAAGTGTCAGGAATTTTCATACGAGAGACGCTCTCATTGGTGGTTAGGATATGGAGTAGGAGATTGACAGCAACATAGCCAATCACATGAGAGATGCTGAATTTAACATCAACTGCGATGTTTGATTTTAAATTAATGTAAATTTAGCCGGGACTGTAAGCTGGCACTCATTGGGTGCTCGATATTTTCTGTGGGTGCTTGAGCGACGGAGCACCCACGGTATCGGCGCCTATGTTATAGGGCTCTTGTAAAATGCAATGATTCATTCATTATTATTGTAGGCTATAGACTACCTCCTTTATTCCTTGAATGGAAATTCAGGCTATGCTGGTGTGTCTGTCTGTCAATATCAGGCGCAGTTTATTTTAGCAGATTATTCATTTAGAACTTGTAGCCTAGACTAAATCACTCTGTGCGTAAAAAGACGCTACTTGCAGTCCAATTAGCTTAAATGAAACCACCCGAAATCACTACACAGCACCTAACCACGCACCTAACATAATGACAGTTTTTTTGTTAGACTTTTTTTATTATTATTAGACTATCTTATATCGTAATATCCCACGTGAAAACGTGCGTGAATAGTTGGCCTTTGTAATTTTCAAAATTGTCTCGGGGAACCCAGCCCGAAACCAGCTTTTTTTTTTTTTTTTTCTTTTTTTCCACCCCCACTTTCAAACTCGTTCCGGTGTTACATGGCAACTGGCTCCCATGTTAACTGGCTGCGTTGATGACGTTTCATGATTGATGACGAGTTTTTGCCAGATGTGGCCGCTTGCACATTTGTCACTTTCTGATATAGGCCTACTAGAGACGCACACAAATATGCATGACATGTTTAAAAGTCAAAATTGTATGTAGTACTACATGCACTGGACCATGAATATGCAACCCAATAAACACGACAGTCAGGACGCACAACATTGGTAACTTGCATGGTTAACATTAACATTCAACATAACACATCAACCGAACAGCATCATGGGAGCACAGTCATCAACAGCTAGGCTCAGATCATTACAATATTTTACACAAAATTTGCGCACAGGGAGAGTCAAAACTCTTAGGCTTATAGGCTATTAACGTTAATGTTACTGACATGTAAACATGGGTTTGATGTTTTTTTGATACTTTATTTCCTAATTCTCACGTTGGTTGCTTCTCCTGTGGCACAACAGGTTAATGCCTATGCATTGCTTTTTCATGCAGTCGACATAGGTTCAGTCCTCCCCATCACACGTTTTTTTTTTATTATTATTTATTTATTTTTAGACCAGCAACGCTTCCTCAATTTAGGCTACAGATACTAGGTGGCCACAGAGAGCATGACCAGCAGTCAGTGAAATGTTTGAAAACTTAACCATGGTACTTTGAAGGCCTACTGGCTTGGGCAACTGCTGTAGCAAGACAACACCATCAGCCGTGTTAACTTGCTACAATCATTACCTGACTTCTTCTAATTGTATAGAATAAATCAAGTAAATTTCACTATGACTTATCAGCTGGTTCGTGGCGCAAGTACGTAGATGAATGGTTATCATGTAAAAGGTTTTATTTAGGAAGCAGGTTCGATACCCACGTGGAGTTATTATTAGGCTGTTTAGGTATTTATTTTTTTGGTGGCATATTTATGGTCCAGTGCATGTAGCGTACTAGAGACCATTTTGACATTTAAATATGTCATGCATAGTTGTATTTGTTCGTCTCCAGTTTCCACCAGAAAGTGACAAATCTGCAAGCGGCCACATCTGTCAAAGAAACGTCACCAACGCAGCCAGTTAACATGGGTGCCAGTTGCCATGTAACACTGGCGCTGCTGGGTAACCCCAATGCGTATCATATGGAAGACATTCAATTAAGTTCCCGATGTGGGCCGAGATATATTTTTTCTTTAAAAAATCCCATCTACTCCACTAAACTCTAGAAAATCCATGATATCGAAGTTAAGGAAGGATCCTTTATTACAATCCAGCTAAATAAAAATAAACTTTAACAGCCTGCATGCAATGTTTGATGGACAGAATTATGCTTGATCAATGTTCGAAACAAAGAAGCAAAACAACTAGCCGCGCAAGGACATTTGGGAAAAATCAAAGTACCGCTGTCATCTGGATGTTACAGCAGAGATTTTTGCTATTTCTCACTTTTTGTACACATTTATTTTTTGATTTATCAAACAGTACGTTTAAACTATGGTTGTGGACACTATTTCCATCCAGAAAATGTTTGGGAACTCAGCATTCAGTCTTGTCAGTCAATGGTATTCCTCAATCCCATTGGTAGAGCCTTAATCTATTAAGTTCAGTTAATATAATATGTCATTATTAGTAACCTCCCACAATGACCAGTAGTCATTTTGCCTCTTCCATCACTTGCCATTTCATCAGTGTAAATCAACAACTTTTCATTGACATTCTAGTCACTACATTGCTGAATATTGCTTCATGTGCAAATGAGACTTAACATTAACATTCTATTTCACCTCATAACCATAGTTTATTAACATTTAGACATGGTAAAATGAAATGATTTTAAATGAGGATGCAATGTCATTGACTTAAATGTATTTTATATAATGTTCTAGCTGACAAGCAAACACCCAGACCAAATCACATATGCTCAAATATTCTGCTTCTATGACTCCTCCCTTATTTACTTCAAAGAGATGTTTAGGGTAAGCAATTCATGTGCTATGATATGACAGCACACATGGAAGTCATTCAGGCCTTGTCTAGGATGGTTGTTGCAGCTCAACACATGAAAGACCTCAAATGAACACAGGAGAGTGCTTCTTAGACAAAACGTAGCAATTAGTTAATAGACATGACTTGAAAAGGAACTTTAAGCATATTGATTCTACGCTTTACATAACTTTAAAGACAGGTGTCTGAAAATCAAGAAAGAGGGTTACATTGTTTAAGTTGGTTGGGTTTCATTTTGACTAGTTTCATCAACTAGGAAAACCTAAAGTGGCACAAAATACAGGGCTTATGGATTTTATTTGTCTTGGGTCTAAAATACATGGCACCAGACTCAAATATAAGATAATGGACTGAGTCTCGGATTAAATGTCTTAAGTCTGTCTTCCAGCATTGTCATAACAACCTAGTAGGAGTAGCATGTCTGTACATATGAAAGGTCACCACTGGAATATGAATACTGCCTCACTTGTTCTCACTGAAAAATTGAAGATGTGTTAACTTATAGTGACTGTGGCCAGACATTGTCTCAATAGACACTGAGACATAACCTCTTCCTTGTGAGTATGGGAAAGTGGATTCCATATGATACATTTTAGACTTCCCACAATATGTCATTGGGAAGGGAGAATAAACATGCATTCTTACTTAGTGTATTTGAATCTTTATTGTCCCTGCAATTGCAGACTGATTGTGTAATCAATACCCGTCATTACCCTCTTACCAAGGAATCTTTCAATTGAGGTGCATTTAGAATGGAAGTGCAATTGAATGAAATTGTGGAACTTTTGATTGTCAGAAAAGTCAGCAAAAGTTTAACTATCAGAAAATGGGTGTGAGGAAAAAAGGGTGATAGACGTGCTCTGTCGCCGACGATTTTCAGGCATCCAATGGAATATGTAAACATCTGTTTAGTAAACATACTGTATGCTAGTTATGTGTGGTCTGTTCGTAATAATGGTCTGCAATTGTAATTAGTGAACACAGTGACAAGGTTGGGAAACTGTAGACCGAGCACATGCAATCTGATCTAACCAGTGGTGTCAAGGACTTAAATGTTGAACCACCTGTGCATGCAAAGGTCAAACCTGTCATCTATGTATCCTTTAACTTCTCAATCTGAGATGTATTTCATGATAAAGGAGGGATCTGTACAAATTAATTAGAATTTTAAGGGTTTTGAATTACAGTGGAAGGATGACTACGTGATTGTTGAATGGGAGTTGATTTGGCCTTTAGAAAATACCACACAACACAATATGCAATCTGGACTTTAGCATAATGAGATGGGGCCACAGCATGCTTTCATAATCACATGAACATTGCACCCATACACAGGGTAAGCATTTGTGCAAACAAAGGTGCTCTTGAGTGGTGATTTCCTCTGTGAGTCTGGGGATGGGCCATACAGCTCAGCCAAGACCGTGTTCTATCAGAGATTCAGTGGGGGACAGGATCCTGCCGTCTCAAAATGTAGAGAGGTAGACTGAAAATATATTATCCATAACAGCAAACGTCACATGCTTGTGCAGAGGTTCTCCAGGTCTTTGTACTCAGGGATGAATACAAAGTGAAGCTTTTATTGTTTTTGGCTTCAAGCTATTCAACTGTAATTAGTTAAGCTCCCAAGCCTTGGACTGTGACTACTATCCTGGCATTACTAGTCCATTTCTTTTCTGAGCTACGTCAAGGTTGGAATGGCGACATAATAAGCAGATAATATTGTTTGTTTATCTCATGCTGTGATAAGGCCTCCTAATGAGGAAGAGGAAGAGAATGACCATGAAGTACAAGTCTTTATAAGTGGAGTGCAAAGGAACTAGCAAACTGAATGACATATTTTATTTTTTTGGCTTTTGGCTAAATCGGCAATCCTGGCATTTTCTCTCTAGAGATTAAATTATACTTAGACGATGTAGATATTATTAGGAAAGGCATATTAAAGGGCGAGTTTAATTATATAGTTCTATACAATCCCAAGGAGTGCATAGAGTATCACCAATTATCCATCCATCACTGAACAGGAAAAAAAATATATTAATTCCTTTACTTTTAATAACGTGTTGACGTGTCCCAAATTTCTAGCCAAATTACTCTACTCCATTCCACACTGTGCTAGTTTCTTCTTTTTCACCTATTTAGCAGAAACAGTATCTTGTGACCACATTAATGAGACTTTGCATGCATACAGATGAAAGTGCAAGTAGCATACAGACTAAGCCCAATACAAGAGGCTGCTGACACATAACCCTGGGAGCTGTTATTTGTTTTATTGTGGAAATTATAAATAATTAGGGATTAAAATAAATGTATGTACCGCATACAGACATAAAGCATTTTCATACATCACCACTAAACCTGTGAGCATGAGGTGCGGCAACTAAATAATGATGAAATGAGCCTGGGACAGGGAGGTGGCCGGAGCACAGGTCAGCGGGTGAGCAGCAGACGGGGTTAAGAAAGCAAACCCTACCCTCACCTCAGTTCCTTTCCCAAAGAAAAGCTAGCACTCCGAAGTGCCTCAGAAACACAACACAATGACATCACGCCCTGCCTGTCCTGCTGTGTCCTGGAAACCTCCTGAATTGCTCTGTTGAACGCGCTGCTCATTTCTGGGTTCCCAGAACCACGTCATCACAGCATTGGCCAGTAGGGGCCCACTACTCAGCATCAGCTGGCAAATAAAAAATAAAGGCCCTGCGTGAGAAAAGGGCAGTGAGAAAAAAGGGTTATTTTCTCAAGAGTTTGTTTTCAGAGAATATATGGCTCCTCGGGAAGCTTTGAAACCGGTGTTTACTTTAGTGTTGGGTTTGATGGCTTTCCAGAATATGTCTTTCTGTGGTTGCAGTGGTGGACCCTAGGATCACAGATACTGCTTTAGTTGTTTAAGGAAGATGGCCAGGGAAACAAAACAAAAGGACCTATTACATCTTGAGTCTTTCTTTTCTAAACTTAGCTGTTAAGGTCAGTAACTGTTCTTCTCGATGGTGGTTTAATTTCCATGCTTGTTAACTTAATCCATACTGGAATATCTACAGTGTATGATCAAGACAACAATTCAATTACCAAAATGATTAAAAATAAAAACAATAGTTGTAGACAGCAGACATTTATACAAGAAGAAATCAATATCTTTTCAATAAGTTTAACTAGCTTATTACAGCATTATAACACAATGTGATTATAAACACACCATAAACAGTTTAGAAATCATAGCTCATTTTAGGTCACTATTGAATAGCCTCAACAATTAAATGTTTCGAAATTCTGATATAATTACTGACTTGACATGCTAAATGATTCACTTAATTGACCCAGATTGTCATGTGGCTGTGCTGGTAATTGTTTTCATAATTTAATTCATATGCAAATCACCGTTGTCCAGAACATTTTGTTCTGTGTCTAAATGCTCATCTTCACTTGGAATTAGTCAAGCCTTGGTGAATTTATCAAGAGAGGGACAACATTTAGTCATGGAATTTACAACTCATTACTAGTAGCAACATTCCCTCTAGGTCTATAAAATGTCCACCTTTAGACAAATTATAAATGAATAAATAAATCACTATTCGCCTATCACTACTATAATCTCACTCTGTAAATGTTCTGTAGATATATATTTTCATTACATGGAATGACAGGATTTAGCAAGGTGCTGTAAATCAAAGGGATTACAGATCCAGGGAATTTTCTGTGTTCCATTTTGTGTAAACCAATCCCTCTGGTCGACAGCATTTTCCAAGGAATAATAGGTTCGGACACTGGCTCCATGAAACATTTTGCAGCCTTTGACCCAGCATACCTGACTATATATTTAATCAGGGATACCCACCCAGTCTGTTCTGGACTGTACCCACCCTTCATGGCCTGGTTTGCAGCACTGTCTGATGCAATTACAGTTTACATTCTACCAGTCAAAAGTCTTACTTACCTTTAACTAAAACTCCCCCAAAGTAAACATAACCAGTGAATGACAGTGACATTTGCAGTGGAAATGTATTTTGTCACACTTAACTGCTTTTAATGGATGACTTAATGTCCCTCAGTGCTCCCTTTCTGCTGTAATCAGTGACACACGCAGACAAAACCAATAGATTATCAACCCTGCCTATTGTCTCTTACAATGTTGTTAATTTAAAACAAACTCCTAACTGCCCTGCAACAAACCAGACTCTCTCACCCTTTTCACCGCCAAACAAGATAAGCACTTACACAACACCATTATGTGGAGCCAGAGTAATTTACAGCCAACCTCAGATAAATATCTAGGGCTAAGTCTAATTTCCTTCTAAGAATCAAACAGGCATCCAAGCCCTCATTGCCCGTATTATTGTCAGCTGCTAAAATCAAATATTATTTATATTGTGTTTCACCATTGAGTCTATTGTGTGAACATGTGCATCTCTACAGACCTTGGTAATCCAACACCAAATTTAGCTCTTATTTTCAAGGCTTACTCAGGGTAGGTTCAATTTTGGGGCAGTCAGTCAGACCCCTATGTTCCACAGGAGTCAGTGCACACCACACTTTTCACATTTTACCTTTTTGTTTTGCACCAATCAATTTTTTCTAGCTATATTTGATCTTCACATAGTCAGGTCACAGACAAATGGCCAGATCAGAGCAGGCATAAAAATCTGAGCAAGCCTTAAGTTTTAGTGAATAAAAACAGGCCAAAAGGAGTCCCGTCAACTTTACACGGTAATCTGAGCGTCCCACGTATATATGTTCCTGGATGCATTCAGAGCATACAGTATGCATAAATCAGACAAGCGTTTAACCTAAACAATTCTGTGTTCTGAAACCCTGGGACCTCCAACAAATTCATCTTTAATGGTCATGCTGCACTTCGGCCTCAGATAACTGCCACACTGCAGAATATGGTCCTCTATGGTGCCTTAAAAGGAGGTCAGTGAGTGATGGTTGAAGAAGTAAAGAACTAGAGCTTTCTATCGCTGTCATGCAAATATATGGCCAGGATGTGTGAATGAGAATATAAAGGTATAGGAACCAGCGCACATGCTACATTGGCTGTGATCTAGGTTGTCTTTTGAGGCTGTGTTGATGAGCAGTCTAAGCTCAGGCATCAGTTTAGGGTTCAATGAGGGAGATTTCCATAAACATATGGATGCCATTCCTATACCCCATTGGCAATCCATGTCGGTAAATTAAACGGGGTGATGAGACCGGCAGTGTTTGAGTCCCCTTGCTGGAGCATCTGGCCGTGGTCTTTCTCTCCCTTGTCCTAAGGAAGCCAATTGCTTGACTTGCCTGGAATGGAAACACACGGACAGCAAGGAATCCCAGCCTGGGGGCTGACATTTGGATGGCTTCTCCTGTAGCCTCGGAACAGAATGCAGGGTAGGGGTGCAGCACATATTCCAGCAGTGAAAACACCCAGATGACAGATATCGATGGAGTCCTCGGCCAGCATTTTCACATTGATGTGAGTGCTGGAATGTGCAGCTCAAACAAGCCTGACAATCTCCTTAAAAGTCATTTTCCGAAATCTCCATTATTGCAATGGCTGTGCTTTCCTATGTTTTTAAGTAACCATAGTGATTATATGATGTAAAACTACCCTTTTCTCACTGTTATTTTTACTTGAGAGAGGGCAGAATTTTAGTGTTCTTGGGCTGGCATAAAGGGGATTTCTAGAGACTTCCTTAGCTCCCCTGATTAAACACTTTATTTATTCATGCAAAGTATAGCTTTTCTGTCAGCTTGGATGCTTTCATCTGAAGTCATCAAAAAATAAACTAAAATTCCGGGAAGGTAGGCACCTCATCACATTATTCAATTTCCTGGAAAAACAATTTCCTGGAGTTTTCTCAGATGTTACTCAATGGAGGCCAAGCTTCTTCCTCCACAAACAATAGGAAACAACAGAGAAAATAGGTGGGTCCAACATCTAAAGTAAATCAAAATAACAATAAAAATAAATTACAACTGGACCACATCTTTCGTGGGATGAGGCACAGTCTACTCTTACTGTCATACTTTCCCATCCCTCCTATCTGAGACTGGGCATTAAAAGAGCTTCGGGGCAGATTTGTTTTGGATTTCCTTGGGTTTGTGCTTTGTTTGGATATGCAAGCTCATGCTGTGTGTTCCCCCTGACTGGAAGCGCTGCTCCTCTCCTGCTCACTGACTCCGGCGAAGTAATCACACACATTCAGGATCAGCTCTAGTTAGCAGGAGTCTCACTCCCCTCCTCTCACAACTGAGTGCTGTGGGAAAATTTCAGACCAACTGGCACTGGTCTCCCTAATCTGAATGCATTTAATTTTCCACAGAGCTGTGAGAGAGTCTTAGCACGTGACGCTTGGACAGGCACATACGTGCCAATCTGTTAGAGGTTACGCTGACACTTTCATGGTTGTCCATGAGAAACACCTGATTTGTAGCAATCACACAAAAAGGATTTCAGCACTTCTTTTCAGAGAATTTTTCTTTTTTTGCCTGAGTCTCTTTCTTTCCCTCTCTCTCGCTCTCTTTCTCTCTCTCTCTCTCTGTTCTTACTAGATCTTTCTATTCAGTCCCATCCTCCGTCTCCAGATGGCCTGTTGCTTTGGTGAGGGTGGCATGCTGAGGACTGACAGAATATGAATATTTCAGTGCAGCCTTGCAGGCCTGTCGGTTGGCATTGACACCCTGATGTCTTTTTTTCCTTCTGTGAAATGTAATACCCAGCGATGATAATCCATTTCTTTCGCAACAGCCCTGCTGTAGGTTTCTCACAGGGGAAAGGCCTTGGCTGGGTCAAAGGTCATTTCACACAGACAGCTTATGTTTTGTTGGATTGGAATTCCTTGACAACAGCTGTGTTTATGTACAGATTAGATCGATACAAGAAAGTAAAGAAAAACTGATGCTTGCTAATGACACCATGTCTTCACCTCATCCTTTCATCTTACCCCTATACTGGTATCTCAACCAGAACACTAGTGTCTAAACAAATGCACTCCCTCTGTTAACCCCATCTCTGCTGCGAGAATCCTCCATCCCAGCAGACAAATCGGGTCAGGACAGGTTGTTTTAGATTGAATAACATGTCATGTCAATTTATTTATATAGCACATTTAAAAAACAACAGTTGACCAAAGTGCTGTAAAAGATAGATATATAAAATAAAATAAAATAATAGTAATAACAATACAAAGTAGATCCTAAATTACAATAATAGTAATAAATGATGCAGTTGTCACAAACAACAAAAAACAAATCAACAAACAGAAAACAGGATCAAGAACAAAAATAAATTAAATACAAGGTAATCTAACATCTAAAATACTGTATGTGTGGTGGTGGTGGTGGTGGTGGGGGTAAACTGAGTTAAAAGCTATAGAGGCACCTGCCAGCTTAGACACATTATCAGTTAGCATCTTGTGGAGCCACTTAGTGATGACAAAAGCTCATTATGAGAGTGATTTGAAAGGAGTACAGTATGCGTCTAAAAATTGCCCATGTGCCATTTTTCTAATTTTGCTGTAAATACATTATTTAATCTATAATATAGTCATCTCCAAAGTATCACACTGTAAAACAACATGACTTTGTAGGCCCAATACATCTGTCAAGGTGAAGGCCCATCCACACTGCCAAGGCAAACTGCAAAGATAATGGCAAAAGCTACTGTTTCACTAATAAGAATGCCAGCATCCAGACCATGGTATTACAATAACAATATGAAGAACAATAAATTTTCTATTTAATTTCACTTATAGAGCGCCAAAACATTACACATGTCTCATGGCGCTGTACAGAGTGTTAAAACATTCAGAGAGAGCCTATGAGTAACAGGGGCGAGGAAAAACTCCCTAGAATTGGAGATGCATATAGGAAGAAACCTTGAGCAGATCCAGGACTCAAGGGCCTGACCCATCTGCCTAGGGTCAGTTACAGGGCAGTAAAGACGGTATACATGATAAGTGAGAGATTAGTTAGGTGCAGAGAATAGAACATGGTGTTTAAAGCCACCTGAGGTATATGTTACAAAGAGGTAGGATGGTTCCATATCCAGTATGATAATGCATAAATAGTCCAGTGTAGGGAATTAATTGTCCATAGAGATTAGGAGTGGTCGTAGGGCAAGTAGTGGGTCAGGCTGCGTGGGCCAGGAGTTTGGGTAAGGGGACAGCAACAGGCGATGGTAGGGCAGTCATAGGGAGGGGACTTCAGGTGTGATGAGGGCCAAACACAAGGATGGCTGATGACTGAGGTAAGGGGGAAGAAAGAGATATATAATGGGTTAGTATTGTTATAAGTCATGATGGGCAAGAGAGGGAGAGTTGAGAGAGAGAGGGGGAGAAGAGGGAGTTGAACGGCAAGACAGAGAGAAGAGGTAGAAGGAAGAGTTGAGAGAGGGAGGGGGAGAAAAGAGGTGTTGTACGGCGTGACACATGAAAAGTCCATGACAGCGCTATACTATAGCAACATAACTAAGGCATGGTGAGGGGTAGTCACTAGTTATAGTATTCTCCTGAACAGATGTATCGCTGCTGTGGAATGGCTATCGCTACCTACTTTACACAGTAGAAGAAGAAAATAAAACAATATCAGTACCAGCCCACAGTAGCATTGCCGTCAATGGCAGCAACGGCTAAACTAGCCTCTGTTATGATACTTCAGACTTCAGTTGCTGCTATTTACAAACTAAGGGACATTACCATCTCTCGCATCGTTTCCAAGGTGTGTGCAGCTATCTGGCTGGCGCTGAGAGATGACTTCGTGTTCCTAAAATGGAAAGAGTTTTTTTTAGGTCAGTAGAGCTATACTTTGGTTGAAAATAAATCTATTCATTACCTTTTGCTGAATTATTGCCATGTCCCTAGCTCCTAGTTCTACTCTTCAACTCTCGGTGGTGTTAACTTCTCTAGCAAACTATTAAAAATTCATGACTGTAATAACAAGCCAGTTTTCAGAACTGCTCTCGCTGGTGGCTTAGCCAAGTTAACTTCCCTCTCATCTCAACCAGACTATTCAAACTCCATGACTACAGTCATTATTGAAATGACTCACAGTTTATTATGACCGCCGCGCAGCGAAGCTAAAACCGGGACGATTGAAGAGGACGAATGAAACATTCTAGTTTTGTTCGAGTACAACAACGACAGACGGACATCATTTGGACAAAACATAGAACATATTTACCTCCGTTGCTCAGCCAAATACTTTCCTGTTACGTCCTTTTATCACAGAGTTACAGGCGAAAATAAATTTGATGGTCAAAAGTAAACTTCATTAGAGGTATATTTATTTATTTTATTATTAAAGAGTGTTTTTCATCTAAAGGTTCGACTTCATGCTTATTCAGTAGCCTAGACTATTAAGTGCTCTCCCTAACCCCAGACTTTCACATTGCATGCTTGTTTGTAATGGATGCTAAACAGCTAGCCATTGCTGAATGTCTATGGAGGGACAAATGAAGCTGTCGTCCCGACCAGGCAACCCCATGTATTCTAAGTAAATGCAGACATATCTGTGTTTATACTATATTTTATGCAGGTGAGACATAGAAAAACAGTTTTAGGAAATAAGTTTTGTCATGTTAACATATGGAGACTGATGGCCTGTGGGTCATGAAGGGCACTTATTTGGATGTGCGGTGGCCTTACCCACGTAAACACAGAGTGAAATAACATTTTGTCGACACGTCGACATAACATTTCAACTTTATTCTCGAAATTTCGAGTTTTAATGTAAAGTCGACATGTCGACTTTAATCTCATCATGGCAAAAATATTTTTTTCTTCATGTGTGGCCCTAATACTCCGTCACATGATATACTTCAAATAAGTTAAAAATAAAAACATAAAAATGTCAAAATATGCATTAAACAAACTCCAAAGTCATCATTCACTGTAATAGTCCACACTTTGATCTTAAAATTGCACCATTAAATAAACAAAAAAAGGAAGTAAAAGTATATTTTCTTGGCATTTTAAAATTCATATTCACTGTGTCATATTAAAAGTACAATGCATTAGTATTGAAATACGCTTTTGTCCCGAAAATTTACTTAATTTCAAGACAGTCAGTGTATAAAACTAAAGAGAAATCATACAAAAAATGATGTCTGTGATCATTAAACTGGCCTGAAGACTGGTGGTACTGTGTGTGTGTGTGTGTGTGTGTGTGTTTGTATTGAGTTGAGTTTTTCAGTTAGCCTATTGGCTGGTTTGATGCTCATTGAGATTAATGCAAATCAAACCAGCTAATAGGCTAACTGAAATACACACCATGCCAATCTCTAGGTATGATGAAGGGTACAGTATGTGATGATGTGGGGGTATTTGAATTCCGAAGGCCAAGGGAACTTTATCAGGATGCATAGTATCCTGGATCCATTAAATAACTGGCCTTTAAATATAAAAATCTGCCTGCCTTTATGGGAATTCAACATAGGTTTAACATAGGGGTATGAATACTTAGTACGGTGTCTTGTGTAATCCCGCTGGATTTCTTGTGAAAATTGTGCATCTGTGTTTTTGTGCATATTTTCACGATCGAAGTGCTCACTAGCCTACACAACAACCATGGCCATCAGGGGGTGGACAGGACCACAGATCTGATATGCCAGAGGTGCTACTGGCCCCAGATGTGGTGCAAAAGTGGTGTTCTGAGTGTGAGCACTGTGTGGTTGCAACCCAAGCCAGAACCTTCTTGGGAAATTTGTTAGCCACTAAGCCTAGGAGATAATCGCCATTGAGTTTACTCTCTTGGATTGGGCTAGCACAGGACAAGAGAATGTTCTGGTAGTCACAGATGTTTTCTCAAAGTTTACCCAGGCCTTTCCCACCCCTAATCAGTGAGCTTCCACTGTAGCTAAGATTCTAACTGAGAGATGGTTCTATGTGTATGGCGTGCCAAGGAGAATCCACTCCGATCAGGGGCGCAGCTTTTTTTGTATGATTTCTCTTTAGTTTAATACCACCGTGTACCAGTCCACACAGCACTCCCCATACGAGTACCTGACTTCTGTCTATGCTAGTGCTAGGAGACACTTAGAAGAGGCTGTGGCATATCGTAGGCGTGGTGGTCCTGACACCATACCCATATTACTACTTGGTACTCTAGTCTTTTGCAAGAACCATTTTCATAGTCGCCACAAAATCCAGGATACATGGGCGTCCACCAAATATAAAATTGTGGAGTGTCTGTATGGATTTGGCACACACTACAAGATCAGGCCATATGGGGAAGAGGGCTCCCTTAAGACCATGCATCGCTCCAAGCTTAAACCTGTTCCCACTGGTCAAGATTCATCCAGCCCACCAGCACTGGCTGCTCCACAGCCTCATGGGGGTATCGGGAGGGAGCCAAGCCTCAGTAACGCTGCAGTTGGAGACCCGTTGAGGGTAGCCATAGTCCACACCAGGACTAGTGACCAAGATGGTGTCAACTCTGAGTAACCCTGAAGTTGGAGACCAGCTGAGGGTAGCCGTAGCCATAGCTCACATCAGGACTAGCACTGAGCCTCCCAAGGGGGGCCAAGATGGTGTTTAGCCTTGACCAACTTTCCCAGGCTCATTTGGAGGGCGTACCAGATGTCCAACCCCCCACAAACAGCGCCAGCCACCCGGCAGTGGCACCATTTAGCACAGACACTTTGGAAGAACCAGAGCAGGCGCCAAACATAGCAGCAGGTGAAGATTTTCCAGTCGTGCACCCCCTGGAGGAGTTGGGTCTGGACCCTGATCCGGTTCTATCCCTCCGACGTTCCACTCATAATACTGCCGGACAGCATTCAAACCCCTTCCACCTCCCATAGTCTGTTTCACATGAGTTCTCTGCCAGTGTTCCCCTTTAGGCCTTGGGAGTTAATAGGTATGCTACTGGGACGGTGAACTTTCAAGCCAGGGGTGTATGTGAAAAGGCTGACCTGCAGTGCTGGCGCATACGCCCACCCGTGGGTGGTGATCATAAACGTAGCTTCCTCTCTGGGAGAACAATGCTGGTCATTTAAATTGTTTGGCACATGGGTGCTTGTGGTTGTTGTCGCGGAGGAACACAACTTTATTCTAAGACTGGTGACTGTAGAGTGTGCTGTTGCCATTTTGCTGGCGTTTTGGCAGGCTTCCAAAATTCGAGGTGCGTTGTTGCTGTTACCCCATTGCTTCTCTCGCACGCCCGGCCTGTTGGTCTGTGGATAAGTGGTACTGCTAGATTAACAGCCATTTCACAAGCCAAAGTCGCGGAGACACTGCTATCATAATTCACCTGTCAACACAAAAACCTACATGCTCTATGAGTGCTAATTTCGACCTCTAGTAGCAGGCGTAGCAGGGTTAATAGTGTTTCCCTAAATTGTGCTTTCTTTGTATGGTTTTGTAAGGGACAAGATTGTGGCATGGGGCTAAGGTCAGTTAAACTTCTCTTGCAACTGTCGTGGCAGAAGAGGAGCTATAGGGTACGTCACTGACTCGCTCCATGCTTGTTTTTCTTATTTTCTTTCCAATAACCAGAGAGAGTGTCGGCAATAAAATCTGTAAGACCCAGGCTGGTTCGGAGGACTGTCATTATTACTGTACACTGCAGAGAGAGGGAGGGAAGAGACCACCTCTGTTACAACTATGTAGAGAAGTTGATGATGTGAAGCTTAAGTAAGACATAAAAATGCATGTAAATGTTGATTATAACATGGAACACATTAGCAAAACTAGTGTGCTGAAAACCAATTACATTGTTTCTGAAAGTGTGTCTTTTTCAATCATTAACTGCAATCTGGTTTACACCTGCTTTTAAACGGCAGATAATTTTTTTACTGCAAAAAAGATGTGTGCTGTCAGCTGAAAATGTCATATACAGAAAGGAACAAGTCTCTCTCTCTCTCTCTCTCTCTCTCTCTCTCTCTCTCTCTCTCTTTCCGTGTGTGTGTTTGTGTGTGCATGTTGCAGTTGTTCTTTCTGCACCCCCACTGGCTTTGCCTTTGAGTGGTGGTACATGGGTGTAATACATAGATTATCTACATCATTGAGGAAATACGAAAGCCACAGCATAGTAGTGGCTACTTTCTTTCTCTCTGGAGTCTCTGACCATGCTATGCCTTTGTTTTGTGAGTTGGCATTGCTTTTTTGTGGGTCCCCATTCCCACAGTTATTCCTGATATCATTTTTTTTTTTATTGTTATAATGGCAAAATCCTCTGTTGTCTGTCTGCACTTTGTTGCAGCCGGGGTTATAACTGCACAGGTTGCTATGTATTTTATTGCATAGGAACCTCTGATATTATGTTATAGAGACATAATGAGGAGTGGTCATGGGCTGTAGTAAAGACCAGTGAGTATATCTCAAGTTTAGTTCTCAGTGCTGCACTCCCCTATAAAGCACAGGTGGCTGGACAGCTAAGTTTGCAGCTGTGGTCTGATGAGAATGTTGTGTCCAGAAGCTAAGGGGGAAAACTTGTTACTCTTCCCCCGCATGTCAAAGCACATTTAGATAGAGGTCTGCGGAACCGCTCTGCAAGGGAAGGAAGCCATGTGATGGACACATATGGTGACAACATGTCAGGAAGTGTACACCCGGATCCTTGAGAAAAAAGTTACCCCCAGATCAAACCACAGCCATATATCTGAGCACTCCATAAAAGGAAACCTTAGAGTCCAAATCCATTTCGACATAAATTGATCATATTTGTCCCTAGCCAATTTGTCAGTGCAAAAGAACCGTTCCCACAGCCTATGGTTTCACAAAGGACCAGCCCACATCTATAAGCATTTGTGTTTGTGTTTTAAAGTTGCACTTGACCAAAGTCTACTCTTATTTCAACTTCCTCACAATGATGCCACCTGCAGATGGCAAACAAATATATCCAGTATATTAACTCACTCATTTGCTTAACATTCATGTAAACTTGTAGTTTACAATCTCCTGTAGCTGTAGTTAATGTTATTGCTAATTTTAGTTTAAATAAAAAGGTTGACCATAAGCTGGATATCATCTCCAGATTGGCACAAATGTGTGTAGTAAGACCCCAAGCAACCATGCAAACAATCGATGGAGCAAGTTTGTGGTATTTGTTTCTCCATGACTCAATGGGAATTAATAAAAGTAGCAAGTTATCCTCATTGGGAGAAAAAAGTCTTCATGGAAAAGCTGCATACATCCGTATGGGTTTTCCCTTGGTGCCTCCTGAGGACTGTATGAGCAATTTCTCCACGTTTACACAGAGGAGCCTTTACTAAGAAAATCACACCATTCATGGATATCTGTTGATTCATTTCGCCGAAGTGAATCACTTGAGATTGTACAATGACATGCTGATAAATAGGCAGATGAAATGTCTTTTCTTTGGTTAGTGTAGATGCAGCAAGTGCGGCCAGACGCACTCTCAGCCGTGCAGATTCAAGGAGGAGATGGAATGACATAGTGAGAGAGAGCCGTAGTCCGCATCTGTCACATGGCCCTCCATGGGCCTGCTGTTTGAAGTGCTCCAGAGGCTCCAGCGAGGAAAGCCATGGCTCAGACTTCCAAGGAGCTCATTCTGTTTTCTTGGCAGGACCTCAGAGACAGACTCCTACCAGATGAGAGGGGAATCTTGAGTTTTGTGTCACACGGTACTCTCATTGGGAAATCCTATGCTCCGGCCGTGCCATTGCGCGCACAATGGATGAAGGTTCTTCACACCCCTGTTTACATTTGGCCAGGGTCAACAAGACCGGTGGAACATTTAGCACTGTGCACTTGGTGTACACTCGGGCAGTGCAGCAGCATTAGCAGCATTTATGATCTTGTCTACAGTATCTTCTCACTAGATTTATTGAATTATCTCTGCCTTCTCAGTCCATAAGTCCACTTGTCCTTACTATTCTGGCTATGAACTGCTATTGCCCTATGGAAGTTTGTTATGGTTATGGTTCTTGGCAGCTGCTTTTATCCAAAGCAATGCACAATAACACATTAAACATGAACTGTATATGGCATACATATTACTAATAGTAAGAGACTGAGTAGTTTTTAGCTTGAGCCGTTTTAGCAGTGGTCAATGAAGATGTTGATCTGTTGGGGAATAGCTGGATTTGCGGGGTATACCAGGATTTCAGTTTTGGAGAGATTGATCTAAATATATTAATCTTTTATCCAGGCTGAAATATCACTGAGGTTTGTAATTCAGTTTGTGAATTATACGCCACCATGCAATGGACTAGAGGACATGCAAGGCTGAACTATGTTGCAAGCCAGGAGTTAACTTGCAATGACAGATACCATGCCAAATAAGCTAAACTATTTTTACACTATACTATGGCTGTGGGGACATAAACACTACTTGTAAACATTTTCTGGTGGGATACAAAATTGATGATAGGTTGCTGTATTTGTTTTTGCTCAAGTCATCTGTATCATTCACAAATATAGGCTGCTTATTGCCTTTTCCCACACATGTGGGTGGTGCAAATTTCTATTAATATGTTTAAAGCATAAAGAAAATAGTGTAACTATGAATAGAATGCATTTATGTGTAAAAAGTTGGATGTTGTCACGATCCTATACCCCTTCATTCTGGACTCATCAATTTTTACTTTCTAAATTCTAATTGGTACAGGACTATGAGGAGTGATTCACTGAATTGGACAAAAGGTGTATTGCACGTGTTGCGCACTGTGGACCCTGATTAGAATAGTGAGCAAAGAGCTGTCTGTCAACAAGCAAGCTTTTCATGCATAAACAAGCTCAATAGCCTTGTTAACATGGACACTTCTATTCCAATTAGAAATGGAGTAATGGCTCAATCGGATTACAAATTGTCATGTAAACACCTCAATTGGAATGAACATTTCTGATCTGATCAGAATTGTAATTGGAATGAAAGAGGTGGTGTAGTCTGCTCCTATTTCGAATAAACATCCATACGGTCATTTGGATTGACTCCCTTATTTTCCCAAAGAAAAGTAGGCAACAACGGTCATTCCAATCAAAGATTCTAAAGTGCTTGAGAGCATCTGATAGGAGTAGAACATACCCCATTTAAATAGACGGCAATAGTTTAATCGGAATGACAAAAAACTGCACCTCTAAACGTGGCTAATGTTGCTTATTCAGCTGATTCATCAATGTTTGTACTTAAGGTTTTTCATATCGTGTTAAATTAGCTAATTGATTTAGCCTAGTTGTTGAATTAGCTTTTTGTCCATCATTGGTTTAAAACGTGTACTGAACATTGGACAGACTAGTGAAGGAATGGTAAATATTTTGAGAAACCACAATTAATCTGACTCTATAAAATTAAGAAATTCACCTTGAATAATTGCTAAGTAGTTTATCTACTATAAAAGAGTAACCCATAACCAATAAAATATAAAGGTAAATGTGACCAATATCACTTAAATTGAATGTAAACTAAAAAACTTAGATAGGTGAATAAAGTAACAAAAGAACTTAGTGATCTTAACCAAACAACAAACGTACAAGTTAGAATGTTAAATACACCAGATAAAACAAAAAATAAAGTAAAAGAAACACCAAACCCAAGTAAGAAGAGAGAAAGAGAGAGAGAGAGGCCTCCGGCAGCGGACCAGAAGAAATCAAGAGCCAAAGAAAAGAGAAAATGAGAAGAATCTGTGTTCTCCCTTTATATCTAAAAACAACTAAACATAATTAACATATATATGGCATTCATCTGGAAACCCTTGAATCACCAGGGCATCTCTGTTATCTGAGAGCAGGGGTGTGGGCACATCTCGTCAGAGAATGCATCAAATATCCCAGGTTACAGAAGCATCATGTGCATTAACTTTACTGTTCTTACAGTAACTGACAATACTGTATTTCTCGCATGGAGACTTTAAAAAGGATACCAAACACAAACAGATTATAATTTCTCCTTTGACAAATATGGTTAGAGTTCAGGTATTTTGCTGTGGTCCAGGACAGGCCTGGGACTGAGTTAAGCCCTCAGCAGAGTGACAAAAACCGAGACCAAATGGCAGCTGAAAACCAGAGACTTTCTAGTTCACTGTATGTATAAACAGGGGTGCTGTTGATTACAAAGGCTTTTGTCAACATGAGACCTTTCCACTGGTTTAGGTATCCAAATTGCTGGCCTTACAATATTAAGTGAATATTAATATTTCGGAACATGAAGATAGAAAACTAAATGGGAGAATTCCATACCACCCAGATCAGATCTGAACTGTGTCTGGCTTATGTCGTCCTCTTTTGACAACGCTCAGGTTTCGTCAATGTTCCAAGATAAATATAGGGTTTTCGGACAAACTAGGGGGAGTACCATTGTCTATGGATAGTGATCACAAACCCTTACAGGCATTCAGAACAGATCCCTGGAACCCAGTTCGGTGAGGAAATAGAAGCTGAATCCCCATACTGTATTTTGTTTCCTCTGAACTCTTTCTGTTCTCAACATGCAGCTCACCAATGTGTCAGAGGTAATGATGTGTGGTGACTGTTTTACAGCCTAACTGCTCCATAAACCTACATATATGACATACTGTTAAAGACTAAATCAAGATTAAAGCAATGTAAATGTAATGTGAAAAGAATAATATTATATTTTGATAAAAAAAAATGGTGTGTTCATAGCAATGGGAGTATTCAATGATCAGGCATAAAAAGCCATAAAGAGTAGGGCTGCTAAGGCATGCTATATATCTTCCATAAGATCGAGTTAGGCCCGAAAGGACATTTCATTTATCTGTTCATTTTGGCCACTAAAGGCACTGGTTTGAAGAGGTGCACTCTATTAGGCGAGGATCACATCAGTCAGCTGCAAACGTAACGCAACGCTCAGACCATAATAAGTTTTATCTCGTTCCTAAGCAACACAAACGGTTTGTCGATTGAATGCGATCCTCTCTCTGTTGATTCAGTTTAAAAGAATCTTATGGAAGATATATAGCATGCCTCAGCAGCCCTACTCTTTATGGCTTTTTATGCCTGATCATTGAATACTCCCATTGCTATGAACACACCATTTTCATTTTTCCAAAATATAAAGTTATTCTTTTGACAAAATTTAGAAATTCTTACAAATTGCTAGCACATCCACTCCATTTCTGTCTGAAGGGTTGTTTAGCCTTTCAAACATAATACTTTGAAAACATTTAGCACTCCCTAGAACTTTGAAAAATGATGAAAAAAGTGACCAAAACATTCTGTATTTACCATAGCATTTTTCCATCAATAAATGACACATCCATCCACAGTGTGTGTTCATGAAAAGCTCAGCTGCATGTCTCAGTGTGGATCTTTCCAGAAGTGAGAGTTGGGGGAAAATATGATTAGACAAAGCTTAAATGCAAACTGTGTGAGTGACTTATTATGTATGTATGTCTCTGTTTATGCTCTGCCTACATAAACAATTACAGAGTGTTTGTTTAAAAGCCATACAGGATGGCAAATATACTGTCTCATACTTTCCCACCCCTCCATGTTGTTGCTGTGTGCCAGACCTCACACTTAGTGATCCTATATCCATTGCATTGAGTTAACCACCCATAATTGTTGTTTACCACATGGTGAATTCTAGAGATTTACGTTTAATATTTGTTTGAAGAGCCTGGGTCCCTTTTTTCATTTCCTGTTCTTCTTCACAAACAGTGTCACATGGTAGAATCTGTGAAAAATCTAAGCAAAGTTTCCTTTAGATGGGGACCGTTAAGATGGCAGGGAGAGAAGCAGTCACACCTTCATCTTTGGAAACATACTCTGAACAGAGGAAATGGCTAAACCTACTTTTTCACAATTTCAGGATAAGTGCTGGGGATTTGGCCAGACAGTTCATAAGTCTGTGATTATACAAAAAGGAAGGAGTGAAACAGAATAAAGCAGGTTATGTGGAATGTAAAATATACAGTGCGTGGGAGATGCCCTGGCAGAAAACCTGAGCCACTTAAACAAGGGAGTGAGTGCTTGAATTTTGGATTCAGGCCCGCCGCTTGGCATGTACTATGCTATACCTCCAGTGCAAACCTGGTTTCTGGTACAGTATATTTCATTGAAGGAAATATATCGATTTCTGTGATAAAACAACATTAGAAAAATAGCCCCTGCCCTGATTTTCCTGATCTAAAGAAAGTATTAATAGTTGTTTGGCTACACGGCATAAATTCACATTTCTATAATATTATTTAGTTCCATACATTTTAGAAATGTACAACTGATTACTGGACAAAGCATTCTCTATATTGCAATCCTGTTTATCACTTGAGTTTTCATTATGTCAGGATCAGGATGTTGAATGTATCTGTTAGCCTGGTTGAGCAGTAACGATTCGTGAAGTTTTTATGTACAGTATGCTCACTTTTTGTATTGTATTTTTTATTGTTTTTAATGGAAAACTCCATCTGTTTCCTATTTATAGTCCCATACAGCATATGCAGGCCAAGCTCTGTACCTGCAGGTCTTTCTCCACTCCATTTTAAAGCAGTCTTGCTTACTGCTACCCCAGAGGAAAAGACAGTCCATAAGATCAAAATGGCTCTCCTTTAGCTAGAGTGGTATCTGAGGAAAAAAATAAAACCCTTGCCAGAAGATGGCTTCTCTTGTCAGAAAGACAAAGGAGGTAGATTATGTGTCTGGGCCTGATTGCTTCCTAATTTTCTCTAATGCAGTGCTCTGTGGCCCTGAAAAATATATCAAGCATTGAGTTAAATCTAACTGTCCAACTGTCATTAGTCATTTGCCATGTTGACTCATTGAAAGGGCAAGCTTTCAAGGCCTCCCTTTTTACAGGAGGTCTCTCAAATGACAGAGCTTTTTCCTGACAACTCTGTGGAGGTCCACTTTGAAAAGGATATAGTTACTGTGGGTGATCTAAGTATAGTTAAGATCTGACTAACCGTTATGTTCATCATTGGAGGGGATTCACAGCCAATGAAATCTGATGATAATTTAGAGCATGACTTCAGCAGAAGGGACAGCAAAGTGTTTTGAAGGCCTACGCCATGACATCTAGGCCACATCCAGCAGCTCAGCAGAGGTCAGAGAGAAGCTGGCCCACAACTTCTCCAGATGTGTCAGAGCGAGAGAACATTTGGTCTTTTTTACAGTCTAAGAACTTTCCCCCACGCACTCTCTGTATCCCAGGAAGAACTTCATTTTTTGTCCAAGTGTGGACCATTTGTCATTCATATAGTGCTACATTTGCTCAATCCAAAACAAAAAAATGCTTTGGAATACAGAATTAGTTGATTTATTATAAATGATCAGAAATGGCCAAGACAAACTGTGTATGCACACTGTGTGTCTGGGTAGCAAATGAGCAATGTGTGAAATGAAGATATTATGTAACTTAGTAAACACCTCTGAGAATGTGCAAACAGCTGTAGAATGTAGTACAAACACCAACTGTTACAGTTTATTTTGCTGCCATAACTGGTTTCTGTATTTTCTGTGGTTATGTGATAAAACCTTGTAAATGTTTCTCTAATCTTAGATGATTTTTCAATCCCCTCTTGAGACACAGTGAAGTGCTGTTACCTTTTCCCCACTGTGTAGAACACATTTGCTCATAAAGCCCACACAGACTGTGTGAGAGTGGAATAGAAGGAGAAAGGGAAGAAGCCCGAGAGAAAGAGAGACTCCTCCCTGAACTGATCCTGGCATGTTTCTAACGTCTAGATTCCACCTCTAGTGACTCAATTAATGATACTATAAAAATGATAGATCATAACCATATAAAAGGATCACCTCTCAGTGTGGCCCAGCCCAGGCCTTGTTATGCTTGGAAACATATTTTGTTCCCTACATGTTTACTAGACACATCGAGACTACATTTAGCATGTTGCTTGAAAAATACCATTTATCAATAAGAGGTAGTTTAGTACCCGTCATAATGAATATCAACATATACATTATAAAGTAACTGCAGGTGATAAAAGGTTTTATGTTTTCTATAGCTTGGATTCTGAGATGCAAAGCATCCCTCCCCCTTCCAACTGAAGTTTTTTCCACACAGAAATACCAACAGACCTCCATTATGTCACACATTTGCATCCGTGCATAAGAGGGAACCAGTCTTGTTTGTGATCCTGGCTGCAAAAATCTTTTGAGACATTCAGATGTTAACAAATTACATTTTTTTGTTAAAAACACTTTTGGTGCTGTACTCAACACTTGCTGGTTTGAATGAAAAAAAAAAGTAGGAAACTGCTGTGGCACCCACATAGTGCCTGAGGCCAAATCCATGCCTGCCTTCTCACTTCCTCAGTCACGGCGGCATTCCAGCCAGGGAGAGGTGGCTGTTTTCCATTTCAAGCACCTGTTACCTTGGAGACTGGGTAACTAAGGAAACACACATTCACACAGTTCTTTGAAAGTCACCATTCATAGACAAAGATAGGATACACCTTGTATTGTGCTCAGTATGTACTCAAGGTTTATGTGATTTAGGCATGTGAGTTGCATGTTTGGTATGCAAATTCTTTTCCTGGAGATATTAGATTTATATTTTAGTATCATATCTCACATAAGAAATGTATCTCTGTGACATCAGGGGGAAGTCTGCCATTCAAAACATTCAAAAATGGTCCTCTTGCTATCCATTCAGTGTTTGCTCTAAAATAACATGTGGTGTTTACACCTGAATGGAAAACAAACATAGTGGATCAGACCAAGCAATAAACTATCCCAGCCCAAAGAAAAGCTGATACATCTTTTGAATGTTTGCCATATGAAGAAAGTGTTCTCTGTCCCACCTGTCTCAACTTAAGGTAAAGCTCTGTAAAAAAAGACCTCTTTGTGAAGAAAAGAGGTGATTGCATGTGTGTCTTAAGTAGATGTTTTGAAAAGCAACACAATCAACCACTGGAGATTAATCTGTCTCCACCCTTCCATCACTTAACATTCCTTCCAATCGTTGCTTAATATTCCCATGAATACCACACTAAAACCCAGTCATTAGATGCAGATGAGTAGCATGTCTCTGATCTGAACACCGCATCCTGTTCCATGTCCTTGATTCCTTGCATATTTCCTTTATTTTTTTACGTAATGTGTTTGACAGGCGATTATAAGGGTGGCGCCTCTGTAAACAATCTGTCCCATTAACTATCTTGTTAATAGTATCCCTATTGTGATGCGTGATTTATTTTATGGCAGCTGTCTGTACTGGGCACTGAAGTTATTTTACTCAGGTGGTGTTGCACTGTGTCCAGAGTAAATTGAGCTTTAGTCAGAGAGTGAAGAGGATGATGTCATGTTTCATTTAGACGAAAGCTTTTAGTATTAGGTTCCATTGTGTCTTAAAATAAAAGACTTAATTATTAAAAACTCAAACAACTCAAAAGGCAACAAAGAAAAACTGCATAGGAGCATGAAAGTAGTCATGCCATGTTTGACTTTATAGTACCGTCGGAAGCTCTAGATTAGCACTAATGACCATGTAAGCAAGTAGTAGACAGATTACTACCTGCATCAGAGACCTAAGTCACATCCCATTGCTTCTGAAAGCCCCTTTCACATCCTCTTTTCCCAGACCCTCTCTTGGCTCACAGGCCTTCATTCATTACAGTGAGACTAAAGGAAGAATACCCTGAGAAAAAGGGAAGAACAAAAACAGTGTTTCCTGCTATCTCTGAGTGTATGCGACCACATCAAACGAGCGACGGGAGGGAGAAACTCTGAGGCGGCATGAGGCTGTTAGCTAAGAGCGCTGTGGCCGGGTGAGAGGAAGGGAGAGGAAGCGGAGAGAATGCTGTGAGTGGGCTGAGCGCAGACGCACCTCCGCAGGGGAATGAGGGAAGTGCCAGAGCTGGGCAGGGCAGGATGCTGGGGCTAGCAGGCTGGATGGAGAGTGAGCACTATGGAATGAAGCAGCTGGCTGCTCAGCCCTCTCCTGCACCCCCACCCCCATCCTGCTCCCACTCTGTGGGCAAGAGACTGGTTCACATTAGCATGTCTGCACAGTGAGGTGAGGCCCCCACAAAACCACTCCCTATTTTTTTCTTCTTCTTAATTAGTCTGCACAGACAGTTGTTATCGTAGGAAAAACAGTCACGGCAACACTTTGAAAAGGCATGGGGGGAAAGTTGAACGGACTCCATTTGAAACATCACTGAATTGCAGCAGCGGTCCATGGCCAGCCCAATGCCCAGTGAGTCAGATCAATGCAGTGAGAACAAAGAGACTTGTGCAAATAGGAAAACTTGGTTAATGAGGGAGCTGTGAAGGAAAGGCCCCACTGTCAATCTCCAAGGCTTTGGCCCATACATAACACAATGTGTCACGGGCTGTTTACTAGAAGTCATGTCTGGATTTGTATGACATCAGGCACTGGTCATCATATTCTCCTCATTTACTGATAAAACAAACAGGATTGATCTGGATGCAAAGGGGTGATAATGGTGAAAAATGCAGGCACCTAAAAACCTGTTCTCTGAACTAAAGGAATGCTGTGGTGGACAGTCAACCCACGCTGATAAGGGCACCATTCTTCTATTAGCAGGAAATGGCCTCAGCCAACTGCGTCATAGGAGTGTAACCTATCTCATATATTATGGAAGCGTCCCTGCCCATTCATGTAAAATGAATGCTCTTAGAATTGAAAGTAACACCAAATTCACACGTTTTTTCTCTCTGTGGTTTAGGACTGACTATCCCCAAGTCTGAGCAAGTGAAGTTGTTAGTGCTCCAAAGCCTGGTTTAATTTCTGTGGGATCCAAATACAGCCTGGAGGCTAAAGAGGTATTAGGGAATGAAACACTAATGCATCATAAAATCCACAAATGAACTAATTTGTTGTATTAATTTATCATGCAAATCTTTTTCAATGCCATACTGTATAAATATAGACCTATACAGTATGGCATTTATTCAGTATGGCACTGTATAAAAATAGACTTATCCATGTGCACCACTGGTTAATTAGTGTATTACAGTGATACATAAGGTATGAGGAAAATACCTCTCAGTACCTCTTATTTAACACCATCCAAGCTAAGGCTAATTATAAGTGTTATAAATGAACAATAATAACTCCAGTGCCGGGTTTAGTGATTAATAGTTATTAACAATAAATATGTTTTGATAACCTTAAATGAACAATAAATAGTATTGTACAGCGATTCAGACTCAAACTCAGACTAGGATTCAACAGTTTGAAAGTAAACTGAACATAAAATTACTTCAAAGCACACCACTGGGCCCTAATTTATTATATCGCGCCTAATCCACAGGGGCGGTGGTAGCGTATTGGTTAAAGAACTAGGCTAGCATGTAGTAGCCTGGGTTCAATTCCCGGCTTCCACCACTGTGACTTTGAGGCACTAAGGCAGTGGTTTTCAAAGTGGGGGCCGCGAGGGAGTGCCAGGGGGGCCTCGGCAAGTTGGAAGGAAAAATAAAAGCAACAAATACATTTTAAATATACCTATTACTATGAGGGTTGTTATACAATGCCATTAGAATAATTTGTCGCATATCTGAACATTATATTGTCCATGATAATGTATAGGAATAATAGTCGAGTGATAGCTCTTATATAGCAGAAAGCCCCAAATGCAATTTTTTCACACTGTATGCTCCATCGCAAAGTGCTTGTAGCTAAAATAATTATTAGAATTAACTTAATGTATTTTTACATTTGCCGTAGTATTGTAGATGGGTTTAATAACACATCAAGGGGGTCCTTGGCCAGAACCTAGTGGTATTTGGGGGGCCTTGTCGTGGAAAAGTTTGGGAACCCCTGCACTAAGGCACTTAACCCTAAGTTGTTCAAGGGACAATGGCCCTTGTAATATAATTGACATACAGTATGTAAGTCGCTTTGGATAGCAGCATCTGCTAAATGAATACATGTAAACGTAATTTCCAAATTAAATGCTTCGTTATTCCTTCACATAAATCAGAATCTTCGCTTTGATAGAATTCAACTTCATGAAGGAGTCTAGTGAGGACAGTATTCCATGAATGCAGGCCTGGCCCGGCCTTTGACCTGAGAGCGCGACTGGGCCAGACTGGGGCAGCGGTGGGACACCCTGAGAGAGCTCTGCAGCAACCTCACTGAGCCGGCTGGCAGGCAGGGTGCGGCACTCCTCAGAGTGATGCCTTAATTTCCAGGAGGACTGTAGCTTATTGTGGAAGCGTCGGGAGGCTCTGGCAAGGCCACACATGCTGCACACTGAGACGGCTGTAAACACAGGAGAGGGCTTTGGACCTGCTCGCAAGGTGACTGGCCAAACCACCCCGAACGCGTCTGGCCCTTTGGTGCGACGCCACCAGCCACCGACAGTGTCAACATCATTACTGTCAGCTGTAATAAAACCAGAGCTCATTTCACGAGCGAGTCCTCGGCACCCCACCGGAACCCTCTCCCTCTTCGAAGCGCCACGACGGCCCTCTCCCGCTCACCGTGGGAACGGGGAGCCGATGAATGGAACAAACAAAAGGTCAAGGCCAGTGTTGCTGTGACATCCTCAGTTTGTAAACATAGCCCAGATCCAAACAGAGTACTGTACCCTATAAACATCCTGTCCACTGCCAGTCTGGGGGAGGTGGTAGGACAGTAAACCCAGTGTTTCGTAACAAATGAGTCTGATAAGGCTTCAGTCATTGTCATCCCACTCCTTCCTTTAAGCCAAACCCTGTGTCATTAACTGAATGAGGTACTATAGGGAGTTTGATTTGGACAAAGTATTTTGCAAACATTGTGGTCACATAGTTTATTGAGGTTTTGAATGCTATTTAAATGAATCTGACTGATCACTACATGTTTACATTTAAGTGGATGTATTCAGTGTCCCCTGGAACATTAAAAAAGATGGATTTCCATTGATTATGGAATCAGATATCTGGTTGAAAATGTCAAAAAGAATTATGTTTACTTTTGTTACATTCTGTTTCTGAAAACCAGATGACAAGTAATCTGCTGAGTATGACTATGAATTGCACAGCACGAATTTCAAGGATGAGTGGAAAGGCATGTCTAGTACATTGGCTTTGGTTTCAAAGTCACTGTTTTCCCTCAGTCTGTATTCTAAGAGACATTGGCAGCATTCATCTACCTGTGTCTGGAGCTACTTGTGGGCCATACATACTCCCGTGCCTCCAGCAAACACCTATACTGCTCCAAAATCTCCCCTCCTCAAGGAGACATACTCACTATATCAAACCTGGGCAATTTACCAGAAAGTGCATGTATATTATTTCCAGCCACAAGCTTAATGCATGCTCTCTGCAGTACCAACACCAGTGATTTAGGAAGTGTTTATGGGTCTATACTGTGATGTAGACTAAAGATAAAATTGGGCAGAAAACACTCTTAAACACTTAATTTGTAACCAGCAATAATTATCTGTAAAAATCAACTGTAAAGGCAATAAGGTACAGAAAATTCCATGAAATTAGTTGCAAATGTCAGTGGGAAGGAAAAAACTGTCTGAATTGACTGCTTTCTTATACAACTGCTCCCTAACTGGGACAAGTTATTCATGTTTACCATCAACTCAATGGAAGTCAACTGAAACAGAAAACGAATTAAACTAGATTTTTGTAATGTTTAGCAAAACTGTGAAACTTCATGTCTGTGGTTTTCAAGATGTACAGTTTGACAGCTGTTGATTGCATGAAATTAGACCAATAATTTCAAGCGTGATTGTGTTGCCTGTAGCCTGCACACTATATCGGACAGGCATTTTTTGGACGTCACATTATCTTATTAACGATACTAAGCCCACCTGTTTTGGCACCCACTAATGTCAAACACTCTCAGATGTCACTGAAAACACAGTTCAGTTGGCATGTTCTTGTTAAAGCATTTTCCACCTAAAAAGAGTGATTAAGAGTAATTCATCTGATGTTTTCATTTTACAGTACCAGTAAGTGCTGTCTGAGTAAACGGTTTCCAATAGTGTTAACAATTGCGGTGGTTCAACACACACAAGAATAGATGGCATTAGTGCCAACGTGTCATCAGGACACGCTGCACCCAGTGAATTCACTTCCCCAGCAGCATGGAACCCCCTAGTGTGACCCTGGGACAGTGAGGTTTTCCATGGCTTGGATTGCAGTGTAAGGAGAGGTCAACTAGATGTACCGCATAGCGGTACAAAATATGACCGCCGCTCAGTCCTGTACATCCGTTCCGCGAAAATAAATCACACTTCAATTTGTCTCCATATTTTACTCCATCCCCCACTCTTGAAACTTTTGTGTATGCTTGTTTGGCATGCCTGAGTGTGTGTGTGCGGCTGCACAGAAAGTACCCTACTGGTGCTGAAAAGGTGAATAGATTGTAGAATAGCCAAAGAAGATGTAGAATTGTTATAAAACCTTTAAAATCTCTAAACAATCACAAGTAGGGCAGTTCATCACAGTTCATCCATTGCAACTGGATTGATGAAAGGTCACTTACACCTGTAGGCTACATTGTATTTGGGAAAAGCAAAAGGTATCAGCATAATGTTATTTATTTATTTATTTTTTATGTATTTATAAACAAAAACATCTCTGTCAGTTCCATGCCGTTTTCAACAGCTATCAAAAACAAAGGTCATTTTTGGATGGATGGATTTTTTGTGAATGTTTCTTCTTCTACATAAGATTTTAGTCATCTTTAGTTCATGTAATACTTTATTGTCAATGCACAAATTAAGTAACAGTAGTCTGAAACGTTATTGTTAATGCACAAATTAAGTAACAGTAGCCTAGTCTGAAACGAAATGCTGTTTTACATCTAACCAGTGGTGCAAATAACTGACATGTCCAAATGGGCCTTGATGAAATGCGTCGCTAGACTGTTCATACACATTTTAACGGGCCAAAGTTGAAGAGCTTTTGTCCGTTATTGCTAGTGCAAATATAGGCTGATTCATGTTCCCTTGCATTGTTTAACTGAGGTCCATGGCTAGTCTGGCTTTCATCAGACCAAGCTCAATCTTTTAAGAAATCAAAAAAATAAATAGCGGGCAGATCAGGCTGGGTTCACCCAGCCTAGTCCATAGGCACCGATATTGTTTAATTTTCGATTGAGATATACACGCTCTGGCTATTCTAAATGCAAAAATGCATCAGGGAGTTATGACAAAGCGGTAACTAACAAACTAGATCCTAATAGAAAGTTGTTAGCTTCCTAAGCTACAGGTAGGATTATAAGGTAGGCCTATTGACAACATAAATTGTCAATAGGCTATGCTGGGGACACAAATAAAATCTCCTTTGAAACCAATGGCTTACGCCTTACAGTATCAAGCCGGACTTAAACTGTCATATCGTGGCGAAAAGTTGTAATAACATTCACGCAGCTCCATGAGTCAAGGAAAGCGCGAATGAAGTAGCCACTTCTAAATGGGACCCACTACACAGTAGCTTAAGGTGTTTTGCTAAAGCAGCCATAATGAAATGAAGGTGTCATTGTTTGGATACTTCACACCGCGTGCTTTTTTTTAATTTCACAGACTACAACTACCAAGCTGTAATCAAAGCACATCGATTCCCCTCTCACACCCTGCACGCACTTAAAAACAAAATAAACAGGCGTCTCAGTCTCGCATGTATAGGCAAAACTGTCTCAGACCCGTGTAAGGTTGGTAAATCTTCCATTGCACAGAATGATTTTGTAGCACGTGCAATAAATGACAGTCGAAAGATACAAACAGTGCTGCTATACATTTGCTTGGTATAACCGCATTTATAGTTTTCTACAAATGCAATAAATCAAATGCCTCCATCACTCAACCAACGCTAACGGTAACATTACCTAGGTCCTTATTGATATTACAAGATTAACGTACCTGCAGTAAAAACCAAGCATGTCCGATAAACATCCTCAGATTTATTTCGCTTCAAGAAGAAATGGGAATTACACTTCATGTGAACATCGTCCTATCCTTATTAGATGTTAAGCTGCGGTAAATTACAGTCCTTGGATGAAGCGTCCATTGTTTTTTCAACCCACTTTTAACTTCCAACAAAATTACGTCTCACTGCAACGATCGCCATCTAGTGGACAAACTACTTCTCGCCAATACTGAAAATGCAGCCATGATGATGATGATGAATATTTATTTTGGCTTTCTTTTAATCCTACTGATTTTCATTTTTACGGGGGGGGGGGCAAATCACAAATGAGTGATTATGAGCCAGGTTGATGTGGGCCCTTGAGACCAACATACCATAAAAGATTCACAGAGAACTGTGTCTGCCCTACCCTCCTTTCGGGGGGTCCAGTCCAGGGGGGGCTGCAGATGAAAACGAAAAAAGGACGGTTCCATGCTATCCATGTGGGGGTACATGCTCACCAGTTTTTTGTACCCGGTCTTTCAGTGTCCCGGGAATCCTTGTTGGTGTCGTCACTAAATGTACACATAAATTTTTATTGTAAGGCCCCCATGAACGAAAGTACACAAAACTTGGCATGCATTCGGAAGGTGTCATAATGATCCTACACTTTTAATTTCGTGCAGTTTTGACCTTGTCAGCCAGAGATATTGAGATGAAAACACCTAATTTTTTTGCTTTTTAATTTTTAACTAGGTGGCGCTATATATGAAATAAGTGGTAATGGGATGGGTTGACATGCCCCTTAAGACCAACATACAAAAAAAAGGTGGACCTCCTAGGCCCTACGGTTCTCGAGATATTCACAGAAAACTGTCTCCGGCCACCTACAGGCCAGTTGGTGTATAGTAACATAAATTAATTTATTGTGTGGCCCCCATGAACGGAATTCCACAAAACTTGGCGTGCATACAGAGGGTGTCATAATGATCCTACACTTCCAATTCTGTGCAGTTTTGACTATGTTAGGTCACAGATACCTTCAATTACACCACCTCATTTTTACTTTTTTTTGTGTTTAACTAGGTGGCGCTATACATGAAATGAGTGGTTATGGAATGGGTTGACATGGCCCCTTGAGATCAACATACAAAAAAATGGTCCTCCTAAACCCTACGGTTTTCGAGATATTCACAGAAAACTGTGTCTGCCCTACCCTCCTTTCGGGGGTCCAATTCAGCGGGGGCTACAGATCAAAACGAAAAAACGATGGTTCCATGCTATCCATGTGGGGTTACATGTCCACCCAAGTTTCGTGTACCCGGTCTTTCAGTGTCCCGGGAATCATTGACGGAAATTTGGGCATCTGAAAAGAAAAAAAAAAAAAAAAAGAAAAAAATAAGAAAAATCTGACTAAACCTATATGACGCCCGCGGGCTCTTGGCGGTCATAATAAGACCTGCATCAAACAGCATCTCTTGCTCTCTGGCATATGGACACAACAGTCCCAAGGTGGGTTTGGAGAATACAAGCTGCATGGACACGTGAAGCACTGCCTACCTGTGCCAGGTGCCAGACACTCTGATGCCAGGCTCCCTTGTTTAATATGTCAGTGCCCTGCTGCTGTGTGGTGCCTGCCTGACAGCTGGAATGGCTCTCATTAATCACATCCCTAAAGCCCAGGTGGTTCACAGTGAAAGTAGCGCAGCACAGCATGGACCAAGAGAGAGGCTGGTCTTGCCAGTGCCTCTGTCAGACACTCCGAGAGCAGGGAGGTAAACGGCGATAAGCGCAGCCGTGATGGCCACTCTCCAGTCTGAACCCCTCTGGCCACCGAGCACTCAAATGACCTGTCCTCATGTCACCTCTCCCTCGCTAAACAGCCATTCTCTCACCATCTGCTTAAAGACTGTTTACACCATGTTTTCAGGCCACGTCCCACGCCTGGAAGCACTAATTATGACCGCCACGCAGCGAAGCGGCGGTCATATAGGTTTAGTCAGATTTTTTTTTTTTTTTTTTTTTCGCATGCCCAAATTTCCGTCAATGATTCCCGGGACACTGAAAGACCGGGGTACACGAAACTTGGTGGACATGTAACCCCACATGGATAGCATGGAACCATCGTTTTTCGTTTTGATCTGTAGCCCCCCCGCTGAATTGGACCCCCCGAAAGGAGGGTAGGGCAGACACAGTTTTCTGTGAATATCTCGAAAACCGTAGGGTTTAGGAGGACCATTTTTTTTGTATGTTGATCTCAAAGGGGCCATGTCAACCCATTCCATAACCACTCATTTCATGTATAGCGCCACCTAGTTAAACACAAAAAAGTAAAATGAGGTGGTGTAATTGAAGGTATCTGTGACCTAACTTAGTCAAAACTGCACAAAATTGGAAGTGTAGGATCATTATGACACCCTCTGTATGCACGCCAAGTTTTGTGGAATTCCGTTCATGGGGGGGCCACACAATAAATTAATTTATGTTACTATACACCAACTGGCCTGTAGGTGGCCGGAGACAGTTTTCTGTGAATATCTCGAGAACCGTAGGGCCTAGGAGGTCCACCTTTTTTTGTATGTTGGTCTTAAGGGGCATGTCAACCCATCCCATTACCACTTATTTCATGTATAGCGCCACCTAGTTAAAAATAAAAAAAGCAAAAAAATTAGGTGTTTTCATCTCAATATCTCTGGCTGACAAGGTCAAAACTGCACGAAATTAAAAGTGTAGGATCATTATGACACCCTCTGAATGCATGCCAAGTTTTGTGTACTTTCGTTCATGGGGGCCTTACAATAAAATAATTTATGTGTACATTTAGTGGCGTACACCAACAAGGATTCCGGGACACTGAAAGACCGGGGTACACAAAACTTGGTGAGCATGTACCCCCACATGGATAGCATGGAACCGTCTTTTTCGTTTTCATCTGCAGCCCCCGCTGGACTGGACCCCCAAAGGAGGGGTAGGGCAGACACAGTTCTCTGTGAATCTTTTATGGTATGTTGGTCTCAAGGGCCCACATCAACCTGGCTCATAATCACTCATTTGTGATTTGCCCCGGTAAAAAATGAAAATCAGTAGGATTAAAAGAAAGCCAAAATAAATATTCATCATCATCATCATGGCTGCATTTTCAGTATTGGCGAGAAGTAGTCGTTTGTCCACTAGATGGCGATCGTTGCAGTGAGGCGTAATTTTGTTGGAAGTTAAAAGTGGGTTGGAAAAAACAATGGGACGCTTCATCCAAGGACTGTAATTTACCGCAGCGAACATCTATAAGGATAGGGCGATGTTCACATGAAGTGTAATTCCCATTTCTTCTTGAAGCGAAATAAATCTGAGGATGTTTATCGGACATGCTTGTTTTTACTGCAGGAATGCGTTAATCTTGTAATATCAATAAGGACCTAGGTAATGTTACCGTTAGCGTTGGTTGAGTGATGGAGGCATTTGATTTATTGCATTTGTAGAAAACTATAAATACGGGTTATACCAAGCAAATGTATAGCAGCACTGTTTGTATCTTTCGACTGTCATTTATTGCACGTGCTACAAAATCATTTTGTGAAATGGAAGATTTACCAACGTTACACCGGTCTGAGACAGTTTTGCCTATACATGCGTGAGACTGAGACGCCTGTTTATTTTGTTTTAAGTGCGTGCAGGGTGTGAGAGGGGAATCGATGTGCTTTGATTACAGCTTGGTAGTTGTAGTCTGTGAAATTAAAAGCACGTGTGTGTGAAGTATCCAAACAATGACACCTTCATTTCATTATGGCTGCTTTAGCAAAACACCTTAAGCTACTGTGTAGTGGGTCCCATTTAGAAGTGGCTACTTCATTCGCGCTTTCCTTGACTCATGGAGCTGCGTGAATGTTATTACAACTTTTCGCCCGCGATATGACAGTTTAAGTCCGCTTGATACTGTAAGGCGAAGCCATTGGTTTCCAAAGGAGATTTTTATTTGTGTCGCCAGCATAGCCTATTGACAATTTATGTTGTCAATAGGCCTACCTTATAATCCTACCTGTAGCTTAGGGAAGCTAACAACTTTCTATTAGGATCTAGTTTGTTAGTTACCGTTTTGTCATAACTCCCTGATGCATTTTTGCATTTAGAATAGCCAGAGCGTGTATATCTCAATCGGAAAAATTAAACAATATCGGGTGCCTATGGACTAGGCTGGGTGAACCCAGCCTGATCTGCCCGCTATTTATTTTTGATTTCTTAAAAGATTGAGCTTGGTCTGATGAAAGCCAGACTAGCCATGGACCTCAGTTAAACAATGCAAGGGAACATGAATCAGCCTATATTTGCACTAACAATAACGGACAAAAGCTCTTCAACTTTGGCCCGTTAAAATGTGTATGAACAGTCTAGCGACGCATTTCATCAAGGCCCATTTGGACATGTCAGTTATTTGCACCACTGGTTAGATGTAAAACAGCATTTCGTTTCAGACTAGGCTACTGTTACTTAATTTGTGCATTAACAATAACGTTTCAGACTACTGTTACTTAATTTGTGCATTGACAATAAAGTATTACATGAACTAAAGATGACTAAAATCTTATGTAGAAGAAGAAACATTCACAAAAATCCATCCATCCAAAAATGACCTTTGTTTTTGATAGCTGTTGAAAACGGCATGGAACTGACAGAGATGTTTTTGTTTATAAATACATAAAAAATAAATAAATAAATAACATTATGCTGATACCTTTTGCTTTTCCCAAATACAATGTAGCCTACAGGTGTAAGTGACCTTTCATCAATCCAGTTGCAATGGATGAACTGTGATGAACTGCCCTACTTGTGATTGTTTAGAGATTTTAAAGGTTTTATAACAATTCTACATCTTCTTTGGCTATTCTACAATCTATTCACCTTTTCAGCACCAGTAGGGTACTTTCTGTGCAGCCCGCGACACACACACTCAGGCATGCCAAACAAGCATACACAAAAGTTTCAAGAGTGGGGATGGAGTAAAATATGGAGACAAATTGAAGTGTGATTTATTTCCGCGGAACGGATGTACAGGACTGAGCGGCGGTCATATTTTGTACCGCTATGCGGTACATCTAGTTAAATGACATTCTTGCAGACTCAGATAAGAGAGTTGTGAGTTTTTATGCCTTGCTATAATCACTTGATTGGACTGTCAGGGTTGATTTCTGGTTTTATGTGACCTGGCAGCATAAACTTACCATTAAGACAAATTCCCAAATGTGACATCATCTTAAAAGAGCATTATTCCAGAGAGAGAGAGAAGATATTGCCAGACCTAAGGGGGGTGCTGCATTTTGAAAAGCAATTGTTTCTGCTTGCAGTGTGAAAATGTAATTTTAAAAGTATCGTGATTTTTACAACTGTTGACACAGTTCATTACCCAGTGCTCTCATTATAAATCTAGGTCATGCAGAACTGAAGAAAAAGGGAGGAGAATTGAGGAGGTGTCTCATAGTTTGAGTGTTAATGCTATGTCTGCTTCGTGCCAGATTAACCAACACCTTTCGTCTTTGCCTGTCTTTGATTTCCCCTCTCAGCCTGACCAGTAATGCACAATTGTGGATGGCTTCATTGTTTTAAAGTGCTGAACTAGAGATGACGACTTCTAATTAAATCATAAACTATTCAGGAACACCCACTTTATGTATTTCCAAATTGTTTATGGACAGTTAATGGGCAGTCACTACAATTGTCTTTGTGAACTGGAGGATTTAGAAAGTTTGGCTGTAGCTTGTAATTCTGAAGTAAGGCAAATCCAACTAGGCGTCCCTCAGCGATGGCAAAAAGACACAGTGATCTGTGACACAGTCACTGAAACAAAGGCAGTTTAATGAGTAAAAAAACATCTTAACATCAGGGCTGCCACTAAGCAGGGCTCACACTGTGCATCATTAATTAAAATCCATTCTACTCTCTATTCTTCGGACTATCATACCATTCAAGTAATCTAGGCTATACACTATATATTTCACTGAATAATAACATGGGGTGTGGTTAATATTGTGGTGCCCTTCCTTACAAGAAACATCCAAGTTTAGGTAATGTTAGAAAGCTAAGGATATTAAATGTAATGTAATATTGTAAAAAAAATTAATATATTAAGTATAAAAGCTAATGCGAAGTCAGCATTTAAGTTGCAGTGTAGTTTATTACAAAGAAGTGAAGACACATAGCCCACCATCCATTTGCCAGCCTATGCATCAGTCTTCTACTTCAGATGCAACATCAGCAGTAGCAGTGTCATATATTTATTATGACCGCCGAGCAGCGAAGCGTATAGGTTTAGTCAGATTTTTATTTTTATTTTTTTTTATTTTTTGCATGCCCAAATTTCCGTCAATGATTCCCGGGACACTGAAAGACCGGGATACACAAAACTTGGTGGGCATGTAACCCCACATGGATAGCATGGAACCATCGTTTTTCGTTTTGATCTGTAGCCCCCCCGCTGGACTGGACCCCGAAGGAGGGTAGGGGCAGACACAGTTTTCTGTGAATATCTCGAAAACCGTAGGGTTTAGGAGGACCATTTTTTTTTGTATGTTGATCTCAAGGGGCCATGTCAACCCATTCCATAACCACTCATTTCATGTATAGCGCCACCTAGTTAAACACAAAAAAGTAAAAATGAGGTGTTGTAATCGCAAGTATCTGTGACCTAACATAGTCAAAACTGCACGAAATTGGAAGTGTAGGATCATTATGACACCCTTCGAATGCACGCCAAGTTTCGTGGAATTCCGTTCATGGGGGGCCACACAATAAATTAATTTATGTTACTATACACCAACTGGCCTGTAGGTGGCCGGAGACAGTTTTCTGTGAATATCTTGAGAACCGTAGGGCCTAGGAGGTCCACCTTTTTTTTGTATGTGGTCTTAAGGGGGCATGTCAACCCATCCCATTACCACTTATTTCATGTATAGCGCCACCTAGTTAAAAATTAAAAAGCAAAAAATTAGGTGTTTTCATCACAATATCTCTGGCTGACATGGTCAAAACTGCACGAAATTGAAAGTGTAGGATCATTATGACACCCTCCGAATGCATGCCAAGTTTTGTGAACTTTCGTTCATGGGGGGCCTTACAATAAAATAATTTATGTGTACATTTAGTGACCGTACACCAACAAGGATTCCCGGGACACTGAAAGACCGGGGTACACGAAACTTGGTGGGCATGTAACCCCACATGGATAGCATGGAACCATCATTTTTCGTTTTGATCTGTAGCCCCCCCGCTGTACTGGACCCCCCGAAAGGAGGGTAGGGAAGACACAGTTTTCTGTGAATATCTTGAGAACCGTAGGGCCTAGGATGACCAATTTTTTCCGGATGTTTGCCTCCAGGGGTCATGTTAACCCATTCCATGTGCACACATGTGCATAAACAGATACACACTCACACACATACATTCACAGTAATCATACGTATGACACATACTCACACAGTAGACATATGTACGCATGCATGCACATGCACAAACACACATACGCAGGCAAACACACAAGCACGCACGCACGCACACACACACACACACACACACACACACACACACACACACACACACACACACACATAAACATAAACGTGTACACGCACACATGCACACAATTCAAGAATTTCTCAGAATTATGAACAGGCAAGATGGCGGTGGGGTTGTATAAATTGAATTTTACCTGTGAAATCTATGAACTAATCATGTTTTGGTACTTGTTGTCTAGCAGATACCAGTGAGAATTGAGTGTGGCTAATGCAATTTAGTGAGACAGTTAGAATCATATAGGCCTTTCAGTGTGATTTATTTTTGTGGAAAAAATGTGCTGGACTGGGCGGCGGTATTTTGTACCGTTCTGCGGTACATCTAGTTTGTCTTTGTCTTTTTTTGCTTTTTTGTGTATTTGGTTTATATTGTTGTTAAAAAATGTGTTACAGTATGTTTAGGGTGGGGGGCATCATAAAGCACTTCAGCCTCGGGTCCCTAAATGGCCAGCAGCGGCCCTGCTTATCTAGACCATTAAAACATTATCGCCCATTCTCATTCAGGATTACACATTTACAGTACATCTTAGACTTAGTGTCCCTGCCTTTGGCAGGCAAGCTTTTTTTTTTTTGCTTTTTCCCCCTTAACATTGCCATCTGTTTAAAATTGAACAGACAACTTTATTATGTAATACAACTTTATGACAGAGTACGGTTTAATGAAAGGTTTTTTTTCACCATGTATATGTGTATCCATTGTCTTGGTCCATAAACTGCATAAAAATGGGTGTGCTCCTAATGTTACCACCAAGAAAATTAAATCAAAGAGCTTGAAGGAATGGGATTTGGGTTTTAACACTAATGAACTGCAGTTCTTGAGCGTGCACATGAAGGGGGTCTGTAACCAGAGCCACAATGGTCATTTTGCTGGAATGTTAAGCTTTTTTGAGTCACTCTGATGCCTTACTCTGATGTGTGTATGATTGCATCCACCATGCTTCTACTGTACATGAAATTAACAAGAGAGAAGTGACAGTCTGGGCAACAACTTAAAAGCATGGGCTAAGACCCTGGTCACTGGGCGGATTAGGCCCAGTGTGCCTAAGCCTGTGAGGGGTTTGAAGGAGTAAGTGGTTAACAAGCTTGATGTGCATGACTAACAACACTAAAGGCATGCACCTGCTTTTCATTTACTACTTTTTTCATCCTAACCTTGTCTGGCTAGTGTTTTCTCTCGACCTTAGACATCTGGCTCCTGAAGGAAAAAAATAAGAAGAGTGAGACAAAGAGGGAGGTCAGAACATCACAAAAAGTAGAGCTGGATTTATATGGTAACACATGAATATGCACAACCATACATGGTCTACGCACATGAACATGCACAGATGCTCATTTAAATGGTGTTTGTTATTTTCAGGGTTCACTAAAAGTCTTCTCACTTACTCTTTTTCACTGTTCATATAACGTGTTATTTAAAGTAACAGTATCTCTTTGCAAAAGTATCAAATTGTAGGTGCTCTATGAAAAGTATGCAATGTCCTTTTTACTTTTATCTAGTTTATCTGCAGTGGTCTTTTAGTGGTGGACTTTATCACATACCTACAAAAAAATCTGTCAGATTTGTTTTTCTTTTCTCCAGCAATATTTTTTGGTGGATTTGTGTATTCCAATAAAATCCATAAAATGTAATAGCACTTAAAGAGCCATTGTGGCTATAAATTACGTAGCTCTTTCAAAAAGAAAACAAAAACCAAACAGGGATCACTTCACAATGTTAAATATAAATCTAAAGCTATGTAATGCACTACTTCAGTACAGCAACCTTTTCGAAGCTTAAGCACAAATATTAGAACCCTAATCCGGTGTATTAGACAGGGTGGAGCAGATTGTCTGCGGGTAAATCATGCCAGCAGTTCAGTTAGAGAAGAATGTCAGACACCAATCATCAGATTTGTCACAAGCACCACTTAATAAAGTCATGGGCCTTTTTTGCCACACAGTCCTTGAGACAAAGTGGAAAACCTGTCTATCATCAGTCCTTGGTCGGAATTGTTCTAAAGGCTGAATTTCCATTCTAATGTTTTCTGGGCCCTATAACTGAGCGTACCTGGACAAAATTAACACTGAGGTAGTCAAAACACAAAGGAGCTGCAGTGGTTAAGTTTACTGAGGCACTGGCGAGATTTCCTAGCCACTTACAGCGAAGGGCCAAGATTATGGGAGAATTTCATATCTGATTCTAACCTCCACAGGCTTTGAAAGCAGAGTGCCGAGAAAGTTAAGAAGAAATAACAGCACCTCAGAATGTGAGATGCCTTTGCAGCCATCTGGACATGGATCAGACATATGGTTGACAGGCGATCCAGACACCAACACAGGCCATTGCTGCACGCTGCCATAAAGTGAAAACTTGACATCTATTCTCGAGGAATTGGGGGGTAGAGGGCTGCTGGCGGCAGGGCGGGAAAAAAAAAGAAAAGATCCTGAAAAGCTGTTCTGCCGAGCATGTGTTCTCCTCAACTCCCTCTAATGTAGTCAAGCCCTGAAGAAAGAAGCATAGGTGGTGGAGAGCACAGTTTTGATTTGTGGTGGATCTGGAGCAGGATGGTCCTGATGGTCTCCAAACCCCAGACTGTAGGATCAGCTTTAAAGAGAAATAGAGAGTGGAAGTGGGCAGAGCAGTGTGGGCCAGCGGCTTGGTTGGAGCTGTGAGTGGAGTGGCTTCCTTAGGAGACATGCAAGGGAATGGATTCTGTGGCTTGTATTGCATTGCCTGAAGTGTCTCATGACTAGAAGTACTGAGACAAACAAACCCATTACATTGGATAAAATATACACTGTTATCTGTATTTGCTCATTTAAAAGACATTTTGGACATTTGTGTTGAGCTATGCTATGAGGTTAAGGCAGGCATTAATTTTGCTGTAGACTTAGTGAATTTTCAATTTCAGCTAAGACTGGATATTAAACCAGGATGTGAATTTCACAAAAATTCCTGTGCTAACATGATGTAAAATATTCTAACTGGAAGTGTGAAGATTAACACAAATTCTCGGCCAACGCGCCTGTGTTTCGTCCAGTTTCTGTAGAAACCTCCCTTGAGCCGCTAGAAGCTCTGGGTGTTTTTGACCACACTGTACAACTCCCACTGATACACACTACAATCTACACTTGTCCATGCCCACTTGGCATGGCTCAAACTGGCCTGTGCACTCAAGGGAATCTGTTCATAAAACAAACCCACAGTGGAGGCAACTTGGCTGTGCACTGGCCTCTTTGTTCAGTTTGTGAGAAGGGGAAAAAAAGAGAAAAAGAAATACAAAAAAAAACACCTGGATTTTGTTTTCTCAGACTATATATAGACTCACCTCTAAATCTGAACCACCTGTGCCAGACCACTATGAGCCATCCCCAAACATCAGAGAGGTGGCAGCAGGTCTGGCAGTTGTTCATGTGGAATGCTGGCACTGAGTGCCCTGAGCTGTTTCAAGCCTGGAGAGAAGTAGGAAGAAAACTGTACGAGGTTGTGGCATTGGACAATGTATTGGAGAGAGAAAAGTACAAAAAGGCAAAAGAAAAAGTTCTTTCATTTGGTTTCAAACAGAAATGTTGTTAGCACTCTGCTAACAACAGCCGGCATTGGTTTGCAGACAATTTTGGTCAGACTGCATTAACAGTTATTTTCTCAGTGAACCACAAAAACACATCTGCTTCATAGTTCAAATGTGTAAAGAGCAAACTCTGGGTCGGTAGGAATATGAAAAACATGTTACCATCACTATATGATGCATTCAATGTTCAATGTGTTATTAGTGTTATGAAGTTGCACAAGTAAAGAAAAAAGGTGCACACAGTCGGCCGGTTCAGTTTCTCTAATTAGGAGGCTATCGTCACAGTCATCCATCATCTTGTCTGGGGATTTCAACACCAACAGCAGTTTTGCCACCTGGTGTCAAGGAGCTTTCCCCTCTCGTGTGTGTGCAGTGCAAGTCGCTCAACCATCTGAGAAGTACTGGTGTTGTGGGAACACCAAACAAGAGAGAGGACCGCGTGTCCGTTATTCATAATTGTAATTGCATGTGCAACTTGATCGTGTAGGTTATGTTTCTGTTTGGTCTTGTTTCTGTTTGACCCGAGTTCAAAAGCTGGCATGACATGGTCTCAGGTGTCCAGCATTGGGACTTTTGGTAAATGTTTGGCATGGTAGAGTAAGCAAATTGTGGATGTCTACCTGGAATACCATGGTCTTTAACCCTTAAAGGAGTACCGTCACACCGGTGTGACGGGAATGTTGAGAAATGAACATTCTAAAGAATATCTGGGTTCATTGAATTCAACATAGAATTTTAGAACCTTCAATTGTTGCGGAACTTAGAAGGTTCAAAAACCTACACCTTTAAGGGTTAAATAGCCTGAGGCGTTACCCTTTTCCTCCCTGCCTGCTTGATGCTGACACAAACTTGCTGATGAATTACAACTTCACTGGAAATTATGAAGAAAAAGAGAAAATAGAGTAATTTTGTGTAATTGCGGTCAAGTTTTGAGCACTCGTGTCTTGAGAAGTGAAGTGTGTTGGCCGCAATATTTTTAGAAACACATTTTTTTTCAGTGCCATTGGCAGAACATGTAGCGCAATTTACCTCCTATGTTGTCCTTTCCCCTTAATACAAGAGTGCATACTTCTTTTTTGCTCATCTGGAGGGGGAGGACTACTAGCCTTCTCATTTCACTAATAGTCAGCAAACTGGCATGTTAAAATACTTATGAGGGAAAAAAACTGACAAACAAACGGACAGCTAAAGTGAATAATGTGTGAACCATACTGTACTACTGAACATGGTTAATTGATGAAAGACAGACTTTTTGTAAATATTTTTTAATTGCAAAAAAGACGGATAGTCACACTTCCCATATGTGCACACAGTATATAGCTGTTTTGGTCTCAATTAAAAGTTCTAGTTAGATTACTGATGTATATAATTCTGTGCACTGATAACACTAAAACTAAAACATATTATCTATTTTTAGCACTCGTTTTGAAATGGGCTTATGTCAGTGAAAGCAGTGTCTAATTGAAGTCTAAGCCTATCTTTGGGCACCAGGTAAACCGGTCTATAAGGTGATGGGGCAATGTCAGCTCAAGGATGACAGGAACTGTCAGTTGAGAGATTAAGTGGGAATCGTCCTGGAGTAAGTCATGCTCATACAGTGTCTGCCTTCTGCTCCCTAGCAGACAGGTTTTGCCCACCCCTGCAATGGCTTGTTGCAGTCAGGCAGTGCAGTTTATCTGTCTGATCCCCACGCTCCCGTGCACAGACACACACACACACACATAAACACACACACGCATGCACATACTTACCGTTATGTACATGTATGTAGTTTCGCACACAGCGTTCGAAGAAAACTATGCAAACATTCTCATAGATTCACTGAAACACTTATGCGTGCACACACTGACACGCACAGGGATGAAAAAAGGATTGCTTAATTGCTGAGTCTTTGACAGTTATAAACTGCTGCAATTTAAAGTCAAACCAGAATTTGTACAAGATACTGTTGCAGAGATTAATAGATAGACAGTTATAATGTTTATCAACACAAATGCTTTTTTACCTGTCATCTAGTCAACTGTGCCACATAACATGTCAGTAATGTGAGTCTTTGGTAATCACCCCTACATATAGTTCAACACTAGACAAAGCAAAAGTAGGATTATGTTGCCTAAAGCTCTCAGGTGGAGGGCATATGTATGTTGCTCATAGTTTTACAACAGGTCTGGAGGGAGCTGCCTCACTGTAGACATTGACATAGTGGTGCTGGCTTCCAGTGAGGATTAACTCAAATCACGCCAGCTCTTCAGATGGTGACCAGTGAGCAGGCGATTAGCCGTTCCACCTTTATAGGGGGATACTCAGCCAAAATGAGTTAATATCTTGGAAGCTGGAGAAGATTTTACCATCTGTCAGGCAAATCCGCCAGGACAGGCTGCACCCGAGTCCTCGCTGGCGGGCAGATGAGAGGGCGCTCCTGATGAGGACTAATTAGTGCAAATAAGCACCTTCTGAGCTTCTCAATCCTCTGACAAGTCAAGCGAGAAATTTAAGAGACAAAGCTGGCAACTCGCAGTTTAAGACGAAATTCAGCTCTCTTGAATGTGCAGAGAGAGAGAAGGGGTGGTAACATGTGGTATCATGACGGGTACAATCATAGGATATCATTGACTCTCAGGGCAGAGCAAGACTGGTGTTCGGCTCCATCTGTTTTTTCCCCTGATAGACATACTGTATACACACATACACAAAGCTCTCTTGAACGCACGAAACCACTCCAAATGGTTTAAATGGGATTATGCTCTTGATGGCATTCACATCGGTGCCTCTCCAGCTAAACCAGAGGAGAATGCTCTGGGGTGATGTCTGCTCTGATGACAGGTTCCTCCATCTGGCCAAGTCGAAGATATAAACCAGCTTCAGCCCCTCGACCCTAATTACTTTAGTCATAGTTAATTTGTGCTCAGCCTACCTTTATCAGTGGATTTCATGCCTCTGCAAATGACTTGCTGTGCAAAAGGAAATGCATCAGCAGAAGTGCTCACTCGGACATGATTGCACTAAACATGCTTGTGAGTTCATATACAAATAAATGAAAACCAGACCTTGCTGCAGCGTTGCTTTAATTAAATATCTCTTTTTTGTGGCGCCGACTCCCTGATTAAACTTGCTCTGAACTTAACACTAAACACACACTCTGGTTATGTATGTGGGGGGAAAGGTTATTCAGAGACCATGAATATTTTATGGGGTAAATTCCATTTCGATTCACAAGTGGAATGTGTATCGGGGCAAAATGCTTGTATACTAAATATATAGGGGTGTGTGTTGGGGGTGGATTTACGGCTAATTTACTTTTGCCTCAGGGAAGCTACTGACATGAAGGGATTCCAAATATACAGATAATTTCTCCTGCTGTAGATTAATTCTTCAAGAGTACCACGCCCTAGGTGAGAGATAATGGGGCTGTCCCATCTCCAGCAGGGTAATTACAGGCTGTAGGATGTTCCTACCCAAACAGACAGTGACTGGTGAGCTCTGCCACATGTTTTACCTTAATCAGTGACTCCTTTGAGTTCCTCTTCACATTTGAAGAGAATTATTGTTGCTGAAGCTGTTGTTTGAATATGGGGGGGTTGGCGGGCAGGTGGGGTTCAGTGAGAGGTAAATGTGTGGAGTCCCAAACCGGATCCCTACTTGCCCGGAGCAGCTTGTGTGGATGTGGAGCACCGCACTCCTGGTGCAATCTGCAAACAGGGGAGGCAGACAAATGCTCGCTCTATTCATACCGATCCAAGCACTGCGCTAGAGGCTAAAGTGCACAGCACTGCAGCTGAAACACTACACAGGATGGCGTGCACAGAGGGAGAAGTGGACGATGAAAGACACGGAGAAAGGGAAGAAAAAAGGAGCAGGGGATGGGGCCAAGTTTACTGGGGTAGGCGAGAGCAAACAGGGCCTCTTAATATACTGCAGCGAGGAGCCATACCTCTTTCATTGAGGGAAACATGCAATAGGTGTGGCACGGTGGCAACGAAAGGAAACCAAAACCAAATGGTAATAAGTTCAGATGGACTGCATCCCACTGAGAGCTCACCAGGGCACAAAGGGAGAGAGAGAGAGAGAGAGAGAGAGAGAGCACGCAGTACAGAATGAGGAAAGTGAACGCTGTAAATTATAAGTTGGGCATGTTCCACAGAGCATCAATGACTTCCTGAGAGGGACTGTCTGTCAGATTGTGAGGCAGACACAGGAAAACAGGTCCAGTGGCGTGTCTCGGTTCTGCGGGCCTGTGATGAGAATGCTAATGAGACGGGACACTAAACTGTATCAGCTGCCATGGCCCATGACTCTGGCAGGGCTGGCCCTCAGTCAGGCAGGAGGCCGTTGCGTGAATTGGGGCGATCCAGGCAACCTGCCCGTGAGTGCTCAGGAAGGAGGCAAAAAGGCAGCCTGAGTGCACCGTGGCCTAGGGCAATTCTGGACTTTTATTTTAAGACGTCGGCAATGAAAACAAACACGACACAACAACTCCCATGTTCCCCCAGGCTCAATCCACATGAAGGGCGTTCTGGATGAGGCCAACATGAGATGAGAGCAGGACCTGACAGACCAGCTGCAAGACTTTCATCCAACAGTAAAAAATCACTCTGTTGTGCCCTTTTGAATAGAAAACAGAGGGAACCCACAGGATTATTCTTGAAAGACACTTAAGCATTCCATGTAATTATATAATAGCTGTAAAACATCTGTCTTATCTGTTCAAACTGTAACTTTGTCTGGCTTTAACCTCTATACATCAGTCAACAGATTGCCTTCTGCTACTTTTTCAATCGCATTACTCAGTTAAGATGTGATTTTTATATAATTTTCCCACTGTTGGGGTAATGCTTCATTTAATACCCCGCTGTGACATTTTAATGACAGTGTCATTAACAGTGCCATTAACACAACTTAACACTTGTCAAGAGGTGCCATGTCTTTTAATGTCCACTTTCATCAAATAGTAAACTTGTTATAGAAAACCACAGTTAGCGCATGCACATAAATGACATGATTAAAAGGCAAATGCTTGACTGTGGTTTGAGCTCCAATTGTCTGTTGGCATGACTCATCGTGAGGGCACACGTTACTTTTATGGCTTGTGCTATGACGCGTAATTCTGACGTCATAGTGATGCTGTTGTACAGAGTACTGTGAACGCTAGATCTGATAGCGTAAGCCATGCAAAAAAGTGCAGACACCCTGATTTATTAGGTTGGTGAAACACAATCTATCGTATAGTTTTAAAGCTTTCCATAAACCTTCTTCCTCTTACTCTGAAGACCATTATTAAACAGTAATAAATGGAGCAGTTCGGAAATGTCAAATAAATGATCAAACTCCTAGTGGACGTGCATAAATACAATGTATCAGTTCTTTGAGAGGGAAAACGAGGCCCATGACACACATTGAAAAACAATCCCAAACAGCTTTGGCAGGGATGATTGATGCAGTACATGGAGTAAGGCCCATGACCGGCTCACCACATGCCAAGCCAACATAGCCTGCGTCTCCAAGGCTTCAAATAGCTATAGGGAATTAAATTGCTACAGACATGGTAATGGTTGTGTATTTGAGTGTTTAAAACATTGGCCACTGTGGTGTCAGTCAACTGAGACCAAAAATGCGGAGTCAGTGCAACAGAATATGTACATGTTAGCATGATCTTCTGTACAAGGATCATGACAACAAACAAGCTTCACCCTAAATGATATAACCATGCACTGGGATTATGGGGATCAGTCTGGAATAACGACTCAAACTGAGTTTTCCATCCAACTCAAAATTACATGTGAATCAGAAATTATTCTGTATAATTATTTCCTCTTCAACCTGTCTGGTTTAAGTTGATCACTTTGGATTGCAACTCATTTTCACAGAAATTCACTTCCTGTTTTGTAAGTGTCCTTGTATACTTTGCCCACTGTGTTTAGTTAGAAATCTGAATGCAGTGTGTCAGTAATTCCCATTCAGATGTTCATTATGTGTAGAACTGTTTCTGGAAGTGAATGGATACATTCAGAATTCATTTTAATCACTGAGACATAGAGACATTTGAGTGTTACTAATAATGAAATATCTGAATAACTTAGGACTTGCAATATTCATTCTGCTTTTAACCTAAAACGAATGACATGAAAGGGGATTTCAATATTCAGCCTTCAGCAGTGACCTATTCAGCCCTCCATATTGATATGGCTCAAATTTGGGAAGTGGTTTACTTGTGCATGTGAGGAGTCATTATTATTAGTATCGAGTTCTCTTGATCCAGCTGACCAACATGCACCAAATGTCACACACAGAGAGCTCAATCTCTGACTTCATTCTTGGTATTTCCCCATGATAACATTTTCTTGTCTTTCTTTTCTACCCCACAGAACCTAGCCTTTCAGAAGAGATCTGAGCAGTGACTCTGCCACTGGCATCCCACACAATGGCTTTGTTGTTCACAGGGGTGCAGGCCTATCACTTTTAGCACAGGGCCATCACGCCTACGCTTCACAGGTAAGCCATGTTTGGAGGAAAATAAACCACAGGCCCACAATGAGAGAATGGAAAGACATACCCTTTAGTGACTTAGAATGCACACTGAGATCTTATAAAATAATCAGATGCCAACCACTAAACCCATATTTATATTCAGCCCAGTGGGGTATGCTATTTATATACAATGGTATACATTTTTGCAGAATTCTACTCAATAACATTTCCATTCACATATTAATATTTACTTGTTCCATTTCTGCACACATGACACGATGACAGAGTAGTTCAGTAGTGGAACTTCTAGAATGTTCTCAGTTAACATTCTTGTTCTTCAAGAGCTTTATCCATGCAAACTACATCTCAAAAACTTTAAACATTGCATTAATTTGTCTCTGGAGCAGAGGGAAGGTTGCCTTCAATTCAGAAGTCCTTTCTGATGATAGCTTCAACTGAAGCCTTTGGAATAAGACAACAATATTTGGGAAATGGTGTTTTTGTTTATTTTGTTAAGAGAGAGTAGAAGAGTGGTCTATTTTATGAGCATCCATAAAGACATGCTTTCTGACTTCATTGCCTGAGTTGACAAGTCGATAATTGGCAGGAGAAGGTTGGCAGTTGTCTTCCACAGGGAGAGATTCCACTCGAAATTTGAGAAAGGTCATGGGATCAGATTCAGTTGAAAGGAAAACCGACATAATTATGTTTTTGCTTGTGGTGGTTCTGCTTGGAAGGTATTCTATTGCAGTGTGGTCACCCATTGGTCTTGCTAACATGGCCGCAGAGCCAGAGTAAACAAACAAGCTCCTGTGTCATCTGCTAATACAGCAAAATGCAGTGTATCATTAGATAGATGCCATAGAAAGAGGAAGGTATGCCTCTCTCTCTCTCTCTCTCTTGCTCCACACCCCTCTCTTTCTCCTCTCCCTCTCTCTCTCTCTTGTTCCCTCTCCCTATCTCTGAACTGGAGTTTGTGCACTGTAGTAAATCAGAAGGCAACATTAGGATAAAGTATGTAGCCTACTGTAGATCATGCCTCTGGTTTTTGAATATTAGGTTAATCCTAGTAACTTGGACCAGGTAACTTTAAAACATGCCTGTTGTAACTGTCAAAAATGAAGATTAGCTTAAGGCATATACTGTATAGACATACAGACACTGTCACGCTAGCACATGTTCATGCACATATGCACCCACCCTATACATCCGAGCACACTGCATGTTGGGTTATTATTTCTTTCCTCAAAACCACATTGCTGCAGTTGCACAGTAAACATTAAACATTACAAATGCAAGTCAAGACAACTTTCATAATTCCCCTCTCTCCTTTATGTACACACACAAGCACACACAAATAACTGTTTATACAAATATACTAATATACTAATAGCATATTAGTCTGACATCAGCCATGAAAAATCCTGTGTGAACGTATGTCTCATAGCATGGAAATGCATGGATTCCAGTTTCTTGTAGCAGCAACTGGAATCCATGCATTTCCACTGAATTATTTTTGGAATCTGATCCCTTATCATACCTGTTCATTCTTACTCGTCGCTCAACTTATCGTGACTAAATTCAAGATGGCTGCAAACTCTAAACTTCGTGAAGATACTGTCTGTATAAATCGTCTTGTAAGTAAACTACCACTGCTTTTTCAAAGTTCTCAATGCCTCGTTTTAAATGTCAGGGCCCTCGGAAGTCTACCAATGAAGTGTGGAGATATATTGAGCCTCGTAAATGGTGTAAAACAGTGATTTATTTGCATGGCTAGCCCGATGCAGAAGCACCATCATTGAAAAAGCTGTTGGTAGCATCGGCTAACTAGCGCCAGATTTTGGAGTGCAGGGGGCAAGCCGAGGTGGGCTATGAGACATACGTTCACACTCGGTATCATGTTTCAACACACTTTAGGTCAATATCACACCGGAATTCTCCTTTAATACTAAATGTTTCATCTGTTCATGCTGTATATTCATATATACAATTAATTTTGATCTTTTGAGGCCATTTCAGTCTTCTTTGTAATGTGTAACACAAGCTTAAATCATGCCGAAGCTTATACTATTTCATAGTAATATTTCTCTCGACATGTGATCATGATATTCCACTTTACAGTAGGCATCCAAAACAGCAAAGGTATGCTCACGTAGTGTGTGTACGTGCATGTGTGTGTGCGCGCGAGTAAGCACGCACGTTTGCACATGTGTGCTCTTTCAGGATCTTCTAAGAAAGTTCAGATGAAGTATCCTTCTGCTGGCTGCACAGAGCCCGGCCAAGACTGACACATGAGAACAGTGCCTTTTCATCTTACTCAAAGATGCTCTTTTGTCAGAAAGATCACTCATATGTAATACAGAGTATTAACTTCTTCTTTTACATGGTTAAAGCAAGTCTCTGCAAGCCTATCTGTGTTGGACCCAGCGCAGCCACCATGAACAGTAATCCTCTTGTTAAAAAAAGGACATACCAGCTTGTATTGGTGCAGGCTTTCATTGTAGACTGTACCCCTTACTCGATGCTGGCGCCTGGAGTTTTCTTTACTCAACTGCCCCGAAAGTTTGCTCTTTAAATCAGCTGTATCTTCATGCTGGAAAAAAAGTCATGGGGCGGTGAACACACTTCCAGGCCCCTAGATGTGTCTGTATGGCCATAGGAATACTATTACAGATGTCTTATCAGCTAAATCTGTCAGGGGCTTACTATGATAAGCAGCCATATTCAGTGGCTGAAATGGGGGTTGGACAAAATGTTGGAGGGAAGCAACCTCACCAGTACCAAGGCGCACACATGGGACAGTAAAAACGGATTTTATGATTTTCACCTTCCTATTTATTTAGCATTTAACGCTATAATAATTACAGATGACCACCCCATACCTATCATTGTCTTCCATTCACTGTACTTGTTGATGGTGTGAGCCATAGGCCCGTGTGGAGTGGAATCCACTCTACTCCCCAACGCTGCTTGGATAGGAGTTGTCAGAAGTTAAACAGATGGAGGTTCAAAGCCCTGAATTCAGCAGCAGGTCTGTGATTACTCCACCCTCCCATTCACCCCCACCTGGGGGCAGGTCTGTCATCAGCCTCACCTTTAGGCTCCAACAAGTCCCCAGGGGCCAAAGGGTCGAAGTGGATGAAGAGACCCGACGCCCCTCCCTCCCTCTCCACACGCGCGGCAGACACTCACCGTCCTCAAGGGTGGCGGCAGCAGCATCAGCAGCAATGGCACGAAGGGAGGAATGGAGAGAGTGAGAGAAAATGGGGAATGAATGAAAGTGCGAAAGTGCACATTCCTGACTGCTGACCTCTTTCCGTGCGCATGTTCCACAGGAGCTGCGCTTATCGCCTCCTGGCCTCGCTGCGCACGGAGGTCCCCCTCTCAGTCGCGCTCACGGCGCAGGAGGGAGAGTCCGCAGAGACAGAGCCGCTCCCGCAGCCAAGCCCCTTCTCCAGTAACGCCAGGCGTGCAGAAAGAAGCTTGGCGTCAGGGGTGGCTGTCTGGATCATAGCATGACAGGTCGCAAGAGAAGAGATAGAGAGAGAGTGAGAGAGAGAGAGAGAGAGAGAGAGAGAGAGTGAGAGAGAGAGAGAGAGAGAGAGAGAGAGAGAGAGTGAGTGAGAGAGACAGAGAGACTTAATGTTTTTTTGTAGGCCCATGCTGTTAGGGAAAGTCCCATCATTGTCAGAGTGGAGCCCACGGGATGTGACAGGAGAGCCGGGGCTGGTGGGAGATCTCCTCTATAGATGTGCCCTCCTGATGACACCCTAGCCTCCCCTGCTGTGTCTGTCTGCAAGTGTCAGGACAATACTGAAAGAATTCCATTCTCTTACGTTGGTTCACATTGGTTTGCATTGTGTATGTGCATGGGTGCTGATCCAACTTACACGAATGGCGCTTTGAGCGTGCCCATACCCATGAATGATTTTTGTACATCATGTTAGGGATTTACTCCAAAAAAGAGAGAGAAAAAGCATGATTGAGCTTAACGTTGTAACAATGACCTGTGGCCCCATCGACTAAACTGAGCCAGCGCACTTATCCTGGGATTTTCTAATCAATACCCTTCCACTGATGTCCCGTGAATGAATGCAGGGTTATTGCTGTGGCCTGAGAGGGACAGATTAACCGCATATACCCAGAGACGGGCGGCTCTTTTATTCTCTTCAAGTCAGTCATTTCCCCTCCTTGTTTCCTTCCGAAAACACTTAATGTCCTTAAGTTTATTCCAAGTTGTGGAGTCGCTTTGTCCTGTCTTGCTTTCATGTCACTCCAGGACATTTTATTCCAAGTGGAATACAATATAAAAAGAGCAGTCACTTTATTACTGAAGGGGCCTCACCAAGCCACTGTGCTGATTGCTAGACAGATGAAGTCTGTTTAAAGGAGAATCATGGAAGGGAATGTGTGCTGAACTGCTATTGGTCACATCGTCTGATCACATGAAATCAGCCTGCACTTCAACTTCAACATATTATATATCCATAAGGAAAATGTTTTCAAGTATAAATCCAAAATAATTGCATATCACAACTGACATTCATTGAAACACACACACACACACACACACACACAGAGATCAACCCCTAAACTCATCTCATGGTACCTACCAGCAACATCCTTTTCCTATTCCCCAGTTTGAGGCAGTGATGACATTCCCAGATGTGAATTAATAAATGCTATGTGGTCCTTCTGCTGAACTCTCTTTATTTCACACAGTTCATTGGCAATACAAGCTCCATGCATCAGCAGAGGCTTGTGCTCGACACCCAAAATGTTTTTACTCTCCAGGAATAGAACACGTGGACAACATGCCCCGAGTTTCATGTTTAAGACACATCATTTTTCATGTCTTTTTATCGGGAAGATGGCTAAGGCTGCCTGACTTTGTTAACCACATGCTGCCGAGCTAAAAATACATTAATGTGCAACAGTCAAACCACAGCACGCCCATTGCATGCATTGAAATGATTTAGCATGGATCAGCATCGCCTAGAAATTAGGTTTCTTTGTGCAGTCACATGTTATATAAGCTGCCAACAGATATCTTGAAGATGGAAAATGTGCAACAATTCAAGCACAAGCTGGATAAATGTGACACTATCAATTTTGCCTCGCTTGGTCAAGTGCTGGTAAGCACAGAGCCCTTTGAGGAACTAAAGGGCATTAGAAGTCACACATGGTTTTGGGTTCTGTTTGGAAAGTTCAAAAAAAGAACTTAATTTCCTCACTGAGGGGTTGTGTTTCAGGTGACTGGTTCCTGAAGGTATCCTGAGCTGCATTGCTGCTGCTCACAGACGAAGACAAACTTGACTAAACTTAGACTCATGCAGGGGGAATGTGGCAGAGTTGGTAGAGCACAGTTCCCTCTCTCTCTCTCTCTCTCTCTCTCTCTTCTCTCTTTTTCTCCCTTCCTCTCTTTTACTTTTCCTCCCTCTCTCTCTCTCTCTCTCTCTCTCTCTCTCTCTCTCTCTCTCCCCAGATCCCAGTCCAGGGGAGGCTCCTCCAAGTCGGCCATGTGGTAGTATGTTTGTCTCTGGTCTCCACAGGGCTCTAGGCCACAATGCCAGCGCCCTGCTGCAGCCGCCTGTGGCGGTCAGCTCAACTCCCTAAACCTCTGCCCATGCCTTCCCTACCATCAGCAACACCAGCCCTCACCACGACCGCCACGTCCAGTCCTCCCCGCAGAGGGACTGCATTCAGCACTTGTCCCATCCATCTCTGTGACACGCTGAGCTGAAAAGCTTGTGTTCAGCCTCACTGTTTCTGAATTGAGGGACACAGGGAAGAGACGGCCAGGAACTCAGCTGGAGAACGGTGACCCTTACACCCAGAGGTCAAATATGTTTAGCCCCCATCTCTCTATTTCTCTTTCTATCAAACACAGTCTTTATGTGGACAAAAGAACAACCATTATAACCCATATAGTTTTATGTAAACATGCTTCCCGGAGGTTGTTGATGTGATTTTTTTCTTTTTCTTTTTTCTCCTTTAGTTAGTACTAACGTCCAGTAGGCTGATGAATGCATGTCATCATGCTAAGCCACAGAATTGGCAGTTTGCAGAATGCAAGCTTTCATAAGCAACTTATTTGGCTTGGCAATTAATTTGTATTGGAAACAGAGTCATCATTAAAATCCTCAAGTTTCCTTAGTTGGGACATCCAAATTTGCCACCCACGTGCTACATTACATCATTAGTCACTGTAACTCCCATATCTAAACCACTGAGGTTTCGCCATGACGCGGCCAAGTTGTGTTAGCCATTAGCAGGATGTTAATTTGATGATCCACTGGACTGTGTTGGTTCTGTGGTGCGCGGTGTGGTTGTTTGGGAAACACACCTCGAGGCTGGGGAGTGGAGCCTGCAGCCACTCGGAACGGAGCTGAGCTGGGACCCTGAGTGGCCGATCCATCTCCCGCAGACAGATTTGCCATTAATAGAGCCGATGGAGCCCAAAGGGACGATTATTCATATGTTCCATGGATCTTATGTGTCGAGTCCATTTGTGTTTGGATCTGTGCTTAATGAAATGATTTCTTTAACTCTTTCATTTGATTCTTTGGAGACAACCTACGCTCTGGAAAAAAAAATCCAGCTAGAAAGGGATTAATTTTTCACTTTAATTGAAAGCAAATGTTTGACTGTTTGGATACCACTGGAAAATACATTTATTCTCCATTTATTACATATCATTCATAATTGCTTTTTACATACACCTGATGAGAAAATTGGGAGCATTAAAAGCTCTGGAACACACTTTGAACATTTTTCACTTACAGATTGTGGGATTTTTTGGATACAACATATTCCAACATGTAGGAATATATTAAATAAATAGGGTGTACTTAGTCTCCAGAGACAGCAGAGCTGCTGGAAAATTATTCATTGACAAAGTGCCAATTTCAAGTCTGAACACTGCGGCTAAAATTCTATAGGCTACAGGACGAGACTCCTGATGTATCGCAGTTCTAAGCATCAACAGCAACTTAAAGTGCTATGACCCATTTTATGAAGTCTTTTAAAAAGAAAGTATGTTGTTATGTCATAAGCATACCTAAACATGAAAACAACCACAGGACTTCGACATCAGTGCTCTTCATCCACGGCTGTTAAATGTGACTAAGGTTTATTTTTTCATGTAAATCCATCAGGTTGGCATGTGAGAGGGGAACTACGTAAGCGTGCATTTAAAACAAATAAAATATGAGGCAGAATGATGCAGGGTGTCTCAGGAGGTCGACGGGGCCTTTTAAAGGCAAACTTGCCATGGAGAGTGATGTTTTGATAAAGTTCAGACATAGCATGACGTAATCCTGTCTCCACTGGGAAAGGCTAAATTTATGATGAGTTTTATGATGGTTTGGTGTGTATGTGTGTGTGCCTGTGTATGTGTGTGTGTGTGTGTGTGTGTGTGTGTGTGTGTGTGTGTGTGTGTGTGTGTGTGTGTGTGTGTGTGTGTGTGTGTGTGTATCTGTGTGTGTATGTGAGTCTGAGAGACAGACTCCGGGTGTACAGTCAGAAGTGGCTTCTTAGCCTGTGGTAATGCTTAATGTTTGCACTATGTCGGGTGGCTCCTGTCATGTTGATAAAGTAAGTGAGGAAACCGACCCTGCTGTCTGGGTTGTCTGGGCAGACAGTCACTCCGCCACCTAACGCAGTCTGAAGTCTGCCAGACTGAGTGCCTGTCTGCCAGGCCCTCAGACACACTATCCACTCTTGTCTACACACACACACACAAACAGAAACAGAAACATGCACAGACACACACTCACAAAAGAGCATAACTTCATACAAAAGCACAATCAAGACACCTTTTTGATTTTGCACATGTACATGATGTGAAAACGTAGCATTCACACATACTCTCTCTCTCACTCACAGACACATACAGTATGTTTATTACGCTAGCAGTTGCAAAGTAGCAGTTATTAGGTTAGGCACACGCACGCACACACACACATACAAACACTTACACAATTCCAAGGAAATACAAATGAATGTTTTCGCTCTAGGCCAGTGGAAGACTTCTGGCAGTAGCCATGTGGAAGGGTCTGCAAACCAGAGGGCCAGCAAAGTTCTGGAGTGTGGATGCTTCAGTGCATGCATCAATATGAGTAATACTTTTAATTATGGGTGTTGCGATTGTATCTAGTTTATTTCCTGGAGCATGTTCCAGGTATTGGGTCACTCTCGCTCTGCAGAGGAAAATCTGTTCCCAATTTAAATTCCTGGAAGACGAAAAATCTATAACAATTTTTGTTTATTTTCCAACGTCATTAAACCTATGTATATACAGTTGAACAAACAGGCACTGTCCAGTCTACAAGGGGCACAGCAATGTCGAGGGTGTCAGCTTGTGGAACATTTCAAACACGGCGAGATTGCGATGCCATTTATGTAGGCTCCAGCGCTAATTTCTATCGAGTCACATTAGGACTCAACTTGGGATCGGTGGTGTGTGTGTGTGTGCGCACACGCTCGCTCGCTTGCAGAGAGTGAGAGCGAGAGCATGGCTCAGGAGACTCCATTACCTCTTTAATTGCACTGAGAAAAACCAGTCCCTCTCTACCGGCATCTGTGCACAGTTTAGCCCAGAGGGGGCTGAGGATGTGTTCCACTGAGGGAAGCCAACGCTGCTCCAGGGCCCTCAGGCCTCTCTTTAGCACTTGGAGAGTTGGATGAGTGTGTGCGTGTGTGTGTCAGTGTGTCGGTAGGGGGCAGGAAAGGGGTTGATTACAGATCAGAGGACAAAGGTCTCCTGTACCCGAGATGGGGCTTGCGGCCGGGGTCGACCGAGCGAGCGCAGGAAGCAGGGTGCTTGCTCTGCCCGGTGCGGGGACATCCATCCCTGGGGTGGGTCATTAGCGACGCACCTCTGTGCGGAAAAAAAAACAAAACACACAAGTCCGGCCAC
>NC_063191.1:21838363-21858363 GCF_017589495.1 Alosa alosa
ACACACACACACACACACACACACACACACACACACACACACACACACACACACACACACATCTCTCACTTACTCACTCACTCTATCACTCACTCACTCACTCACACACACACACACACACAGACACATACAAACACCAGTGGCGCCCAAGCCTCATAAATAAATAAATATATCTCCACAAAGAACCCCTCCACCTGCACATGTCAGAGCACCGGTCGTGTCACAACAACAACAAACACCCGTGACCTGGCCTGACCCTTGCCCCTCTACCCACCCCCCCTCTTGGCCATCTGGCAGGCGTGAGGGGTGGGGAGCAGCAAGACTGATGACCAGCCAGCCATTAGCCGTTCCTGGTAACCTGGTAAGAGGCTTTCTACACAGAGCGTGACCAAGCACGCCACACACTGCAAGCGCAGCGGCAAACAGCCAAGGCTCTTATGGCACGGCAAGGGGGCGCAATGGAGGCGGAGGGCACGCGGACCCATCACATGGCACCACCCGAAACATGGTACACTGTTTTTCTCTGAGAGTCCAGGCAGAGCAGTCTTGTAAAATGAAACCGAAAAAGCACCTGACCTGTTGAGGAGGGGTGTGTGTGTATGTGTATGTGTGTGTGTGTGTGTGTGTGTATGGGGGTGTTGGGGGTAGGGGGGCAAGGGGAAACAGAGCCGGATGGTTGCCCCCTCTTAGTGAATTCTCTAAGGGGGGAAGGCTCAGAGACGGGTGTGTTTTCTCCATCAGGGCACTTCCCGGCTCACTCACCCCCGCTAAGGCTACACCCCCACCTCCACCTCCTCCGCCTCGCAAACTCTTCAGGTGTCCCAACCAGCAGCTAAACCTCCAACCCCCATCCTCGGCTCCCCCAGCTCCCCCTTCCCTCCTTGCAAAAGGAGAAGACACCCGATCCCTGCCGAGGTTCCACACTCAATCCCCTAAGGCCCTGCTTGGCCCTGACCGTTGACCTGGCCCTTCTCCGGCTATATATACGGGTGCGTATTTGACCTGCCTGCTGAGGAAGGAGGTTTTAAGGGGGGGTGGAGGTGGTGAGGGCTTGCGGATGGTGTAGGTTGTGCTCCGCCATGCGAAATGAGAGGCCTGTAGAAGGTTGTTTCTGCTCACAGGGGGGTGTTAATAAGGTCACCTGGGAGATTGTCCGGAGCAGGGGGAGCGCTGATACCTTGAGCAGGCCCAGTTAGCGATGAGCTCACTCTGTGTGTGCAGCTTTTTTCCGTCGTGAATCCCAGGAAAGTCTTCAGGCAAGTATTATCCTCATTCTCAAAAGCGCTGGCAAATGCTGAGAGAAGTTGTAAAATGGCCAGAGCCTAATCCCTTGACACATTTCTAGGCACACGTACATGCACACACACACACACACACACACACACACACACACACACACACACACACACACACACACACACACACACACACACACACACACACATACATACACACACACACACACACACATACACACACAGACACCACTACCATAAAAATGTCTGTCCGGTCTGTGCAGAGAACTTACATCAGTTTTGGGGATCTTGTCCGAGGCTAACATTATTACAATGTTGTGTTACTGAAGAATTTTACCTCCCTTATTTATGGAAGGAAGAGAGGAAAAAAAACATCCCAACGTTCGAAAAATGCAGGCAAAGCACGCATGTGAAACTTTGCAATAACATCCTGGAGTATGTATTTTTAGTTGGGAAGCATTGAGCTTTCCCTGCCTGGACCAAGATCCAGCTTTGAATGGAAAGTTGGGAGTCCACTTTGAGTCAGATTTACCAGCCTTGAAGCGGACAACGATGACCATTGCTCTGACATGACACCTGGCTTACCAGTACAAGCACGCTGTTTATATGCCTCCTCTCTCACACACATGCAATTCCTGCGTGGACATGAGCATGCACACACACACACACACACACACACACACACACACACACACACACACACAAAGACATAGAAACACTACACTGTACATACTCACATATGCTCATTCACACATAGACACAACACATTCTCATCATGCACACACAATTTTTTTTTTATCTCCCTCCATAATTCATCTCAGACCTGGCTTTGTCATTAGCCTTAGTGTCAACCCAGCAGTGGGGAAGGAGCAGCATGTCTAATTTGATAATAGTGCCATTTATGTGTAAGTCTGCCCTTGTCCTCAGTGTGAGAGGGTGTTTCCCTCAAAAATCTTCCATGACTCGAAGTGTGATGTGAGGACAAGAGGCTTTCCCGGGCACGGGACACCTGTTCCCTGCAAAGATTACGATGCTGAGGAACCAGACGAAATATTGATTTTCAGATTTTCCTCCTTGGTGCACAAAGCCCACTTAGATTAGAGGGTTATCCCCTCCTTGACCTCAAATAGACTGCCTAATGCTGCCCATCTTGTCATTTGGACCCCCTGCTGAGAACAAATTGGAATTTTCCAGAGTCACAATGATATTTCCAGGAAAAAAGGAGGAATAATCCTACACATACACACACACACACACACACGTGCACACATACCAGTGGGTGTCAAAGGTGTTGTTGTATTTTCCATCAACTATAACGTCAAATTCAAGATGTTTTCCTCTGACCATAGAGGAGTATATAAACTGTTGGACTGAACTGGCTTCATTGTTTGGGTGTTGGGGCGGACTGCTCTTTGAGTTAGGCATCTGGGCCTTCAGTAAGCGGGTGGAGGGGGACTAACATCAACAGGGGCAATGAAATTCTTCTGATACCTTATCTACCTCTAAACCACCATCAGTAAAGCAGAACTACACTATAAACTGTAGATTACACAGTATAGTCATTCTCAGTGTCCTTAGCACAAACACACACACACACAGCGAGAAAGAAAAAGACAAATCGCACCGATACCATCATTTTCTACAGAGGTCTTTACTCTTAACTTTGTGCTGGAATTGTCCACGGAGGATGAACACTGACACCAAGTGGCCGCTGTTTGTATGTGCAGCCATGTTGTGAATCACAAACAATCCTCACCAGACTCACACCCTCCCTGCAGCATGCAGGTGATGTCTCTGTTGATGTGATCAGTGGATCAGGTGTCTCTGTGCAATGAGGAGAGGTAGTGGACGCCAATGACTTTAGCATCAGTTCTCCGTTTGAGAAACAACTACAAAATCTCCACTAAAACGAACACTAAAGAAGAAGAAGCTGTCATATATAAAGATACATACATTTAACAAAGAAACTGTGGTTTCGAATAATAGTCAATGGGGTAGCCGCTCTGCATGAAATAACCACCACAAAACGGCTAGTTGTATGACCATGTGGAATTAATCCATTGATTACTACATAATACCCAACATCACGCCGCCATGAGTTCATAGTTCACTGCAGCCAAGAAATTAGGCTGACTTTAGAAATCAGCTCCATGAATTCTGATTTAGTGACTGCACATTGCTGGCAAATTATAGCGTACCTTGAGAAAGCCCAGTCTCATTCATGTTCATCAAACCTAACAAGGCATTCAACAATTTTTATTTCAATGGACTTGCAAATAACAGTAGTAGTAAATGATAGCTCATAGTTTTGAAGCAGCATCAACATAGGCCTTTCTAACATGCCTTTATCCATTAGCAGTAGCTTACCCCCCTCCAAAGAGATGGCTAATTGGGTGTTAGATAGCTCCATAGAAAGTTGCACCAGACCCCTATTCATTCTGGATATAATAGCCATCCAGCGTATGAAATTCCCAGCTAGGACTCAAATGATGTCCTTGGTTGCAGCCATTTATTTGTACTTGATACTTAATGTACCTTACAGTACAAATCTCTCTTTCATGGATCAGTTATAACATTATTGATGCCTCCGATTCAGCATCTTTCAGTGTGTGTGTGTGTGTGTGTGTGTCCTGTATGTTCTTTGAGAATGAGTGTAACATTATCTGTAATGAAATAATAGCCTAGTGGATCGCTATCTTGTTTGTGACATCAGTGCAGTTTAATAAGTATTGCGGTTTGCAAGTAGACAAAATGAAAGGTATAATTTCAAGCAACAGTATATTTTAATGTAACTTATTTGTATTGCTCTTTAACATGTGTTTGAAAATAAAGAAGCCATACATGAGGGAAATAAAAATACATGGTCTGTACAGCAAGAAGCACATTCACACAGTCTAGTTCAAAAGCTAGTCCATATGTGGACATGTTTAAAAGGACACAACACTTTCAAAAGTACACAAACCACTGTCATAGGTATCAACATTATATGGTTGAAGGTTCCTGTCTATCTCCTGACATGTATTATATCAGAAAAAAATATCAATACAACAAACATGAGCTATTTTGTTCTGTCCTGTAGTCAATCAATATCGGTGGCGAGTTGGACAACAGAATAAATAAGAAATGTAGTTTACAATGCAGTCATTACCCAATTTTAAATATGTCTGAACAAGCTACTGGTGCTCGCACATTCTAAAACATATTTTTGTGCATTTTAATTTCAAAATGATATAAGTGTAATTCAGAGTAGTGAAATAGCAAAGCTGCTGTGTTGTGTTTTTGATTTCTTATAATATTCTTCTTTAATATTACCAGAAGTAAGTAAGTGCTTAGCAAAAAATTATTTGAGTAGAACTGTACGTCTAAAACATACTATACACCTCAGGAAAGGGTCTGTTGCTGCCTGATGCCCTCCCAAATAAGTGACTTCATATTAAGAATAGGACATTGCTTCATCATTAAGATGGCATGTTTCTGGATATTAAAAGAAAGGACAGCGTGATCTAAAACCAAATGAAAGCACACGCAAGAGATGAATCTTTGGCGAGAAACAAAGTATTTACACATGCACTTGTGGGAGGTGGTCATTTACCACAACATAATTGATTGATGAAACACACCTCTTCATTTATTTCTGACCTTTGTAATATATCTTAAACCACTAAATGCAATGGTCACTGGAAAGCTAAAATATTAGCCATTACTTTTTACTTCTATAAGGGTTGTATATTAGAAATAACAGCTAAAACACTGTAGTAGTTATCAAGAGGACAGTGTAAGTATAATGTGACTGGTCTAAATGGTGGCAATATTTCACTACACCACAGGATGGCAGCAGCTAACAAAATACTTTCATTTAAATGTGGCAAACTGGGGTGGCTTCTTGGGCACTATATGTATTGGCATTGGCCATTATTTGCAGGTGAGTCAAGAGACAGAGGATAAAAAAAGAAATTGACAATAATAAAACTGTAGCCTTTATCTTGTGTTTCTTCCACTGATTTGCCTACTCAAATGAGTCCTCAGATATTTTCTGTTGATACAAGAGCCTCAACACCGCATTTAACATTTCATTGTTATTTTTTTCCTTTTTTGTTTTTTTTACAAACAATACTCTTTCTTCCCTCTACCACAGTCTCTCCTTAGAAGCATACTTCAGCCTAATGAGCAAAAGTCAGACGCAAGCGTAAAACCAAAGGAAAATATTCAAAACATGATAAGATTTAGAATACATACATTTTACATCTTATGCAAGTGAATGCTTTAAAATGCAATGATTTTGAAACCTTAGCGAAAATACAGAGTACTTTTTTTCATTCCGTCAGTAATTTTTATGTAGACTATACAATATAATATGTATATATGAGTTAACATAGAGCAACATAGCAAAAAAACAAACAAAACACACAAAAATAAAACAATAAATATTTTAGTAGAGTCACTTCTTAAAGTTTTTCATATATATATAGCTTACTTTAGGGTATGATGTCTGTGTGTTTGTATTTTTTTTAATTTTGTCTTTTAAAAGTAAGGCCTGCAGCAGCGTAGTGATTTGAAGCTACTTTAGTACTACAAAAGTCATTGTCAGGTGCCTGTGAGACTTGTAGGGAGAAGCCAGAGAGTGAACTACTGGAGAGAAGTAGTCAACGGGGGACAGACAGACAGACAGACAGACAGAGGATGCAGCTGGTGGGGTCAACAGCAGGTGCAAGTCCCATCTCTCTGGACTGCTATCTCTCATGGTCCGTGACATAAACAAATGCCACCGTTGAGAGTGAGACACACACACACACAGACACACAAACACACTCATGTCCACACAGTAGCAGACAGACAGAGGGCTGAGGTGAGCGTGGGGTGGATAGCTGGAGGCTATGTGTGGACTAGAACATGCTGAACAGTGCAAACATCCCAGCCTGGGAGCCTCCTCCAGTGTGCTCAAAGGTTCGAGTGGGACGCCCCAGAAGAGTAGCCACAGTGTGGAGTTGAGGTGGAGGCTGAGGTGGAGCGGCGGAGTGACAGGCCAGTCGGATCCTGTCACCGTGCCCTGACCCCCCCCTGCCCTGTCCACTGACATGGAGCAGTGCTGAACCATCAGGCTCCACGTCCACTGAAATCTAGGTGCTCAAGGATTGACTAGAATAAGACTTCAATGGCATTATCAGAAATGCCCACAAACAAATAAAAGTATTAGAAGAAATAGATAAGATGAAAAAAAAAACAAAGTGGAATTTGGACCACAGTGTATTTGATTATAACAGTTTGGTCTGTTTTTTTTTCTTTGTACAGAGAAGCCCTTTGAAATCCACAAGCCTGCATAGCTCCCACCTTAGTTTTCAACAACAGGGTAAGTACATCTCAAACAAGAAAGACAAAATTATAATCAGTAGGTGCATACGTGCACTCTTCATGAAATCAAACTATAGACAGTATCAATGAATGTGTATAGAAAAACAAAATGAAACACAGACCATCTCTGATTACAGAGCCTTATTTTTACTAAATAAAGGACTCCTCAATAATTACATATCCATCCTGACTGCTTTATCTTTGGTAGTTTAATCCAAAAGCCAGATCTCAGACCTCACTGTCTTCCCTCTAGAATTAGCTTTTCTTCAGCATAACCTCCTCTGTCAATTTTTTTTTGTCACCCCTTCTTGAGGTGAAGTGTTAGCTCACCTCCTCACCATGCACATGACACAACCACACCCCCACTCTGCACTTCCACTGTCCCCGTCTCAGTCAACTCCCGAAGCCTTCCCAAAAACAGCACAAACATCAAACGCATCCATGCACTCTCACACATACCATATATGCACACAATAACACAATCAAAAAAGGGTAAAGAAAAGAACAAAATCAAAGGCATGAAATTAAGTGTCCTCTGGGGTGAAGAAAAAAGGAAATCATTTCCACCCCAAGAGCAGATCATCGTTTATGGGAGCTCATCATCACTTTGGATACAAAGTTGACAATGGCAGTGGCGGGCTGGTCAGGGTCCATCTCGGCGAAGAGGTGACTGACGTTGTCTGTTGTGCTTCCTTGCTTCCGGGCCACAAACCCAAAAAACCTGAAAGCACAAACAAACAATTGACTCTCTCAAGAACAAGCAAGACGTGTATTTCAAATGAGTTCACATTGAATTCCTTCTCAATATTGTAAAAGCTTATACCCACAAACTAATAGAAAATGATGCAAAATAGATAACAACAAAGCAGGAAGTGCCCTGCTGTATAGGCCGAATGGCTTGGAGGGAAACAGCTGTACTATCTAACAGCACTGATCCCAAACAGAGCTGTATTTACATGAACAAAACCCTCCCACACGCAACACACTCAAAAAAGCTACGCCATGGTCCACACAATGATCTACTTATAGTCCCTTTGCTTTGGACAGGTCTTGCAGTGCACCAACACGGTGAAGTTGAATGAGACCAAATGTCTGTGACTTTGAAGAAAAGCAAGGGGTTACTGTGTAAAATGACGCCATTGATCTAATCTAAATGGGTAAATAGTTACATAGCAATAATCTTAACTGTAGTCTCACGCTGACATCAAATACTACTGTAACGCTCATAAGCACCCCTCGAGCTCAGATCGCAGCGCCACCATAATAACGTTCTCTTGTGTAGCACTTCAACAATGAGCCTCGACCCTAGGAGCCGCATGCAGCGCTATCCCGGCTCAGCCGGAGAATCCCACTCCCTGTGAGTCAGCGGCTTTCATCCTCTGCCCGATCTATTCATCTCTCCTTCCTACAGCCCGTATCTGCCCATCGCATCAGCCCCGCACAGCGTTTAATGAGCGCGCTCAGTGGGGAGGGGAGCCCTTTCATTCTGTGCCTGGACTGGACTGGACTGAACTGAGCCATGATGGGAATCACATGCCCCACAGTGCGGAGGGGAGGAGGAAGCCTGTGCTGGGACATGGCTCAGGGGACGTACAGTGTGTCAGGGGTGGATGAGAGGATGACAGAGAGAAGGAGAAGAGAGAGAGAGAGAGAGAGAGAGAGAGAGAGAGAGAGATATTAAGGGAGAGAGGGAGAGAAAGAGAGGAAAGGAGAAATGACACACATGGGTGGAGTTTGGATACGAGCCCCAGGGGAGAATGTACTGATCTCCTAAAATTGGGATATTGCTTCCTAAAATACATTAAACATGAACAATGCCTGTGAGCAGTGTAGAATAAGCAGGGTGCTTACTTTGCAGTGCCCCCCTCAGGTTTGTTCCACCTACAGATGTAAAAACAACCAAATGGTCAGAAAGTGCATGTCTCTTTAATACCAATGGGCTGTGAGAGTTTAAAAATCCCCAATACTCACTTTCTCTCCTGTGGGTCAGTGTTGCAGAAGGTGACTGTGTTGATAGGGTAGTGTCTCCTGAAGAAAAGCCTGAAGGAAAGAAAAAGGACATCAGAGGAGTGAAGGCACTGTCATGTGCTACACGAGGATGAGGCTAAGTGACCAGGAAGTGACCATGTGTGGGAGGGAAGAATTAAAAAGACGCAGGAACACAGGAAGAAAAGAAAGTAAAAAGCCTGGAGAGTATTTTGAGGAGAGGCCATAGCACTCACTTTCTCTGGTTGTCGGTCAGAGTGATGCCCTGCGTGGACACCTTGAAGTGGACGATGGTGGCGGTGGGGGCAGGGCCGGCTGCCAGCGTCTCAGAGATGGCCTTAGCGATGGCCTGGGGTCCAGTCAGGGACTCCATCTCCACAGAGTTGATATACAGGACGTTGCAGGCTAAGAAAATCAATGCAGAAAACCATTTATCAAAAACATAGAAAACTAAATCCAGGATAATATCACTTGCACAATTCACTAAGTAGCATGGTGTATGCAATGAATCATTTAGAAATTCCTCACAATTCAGCTTAATACTGCTGATATTTTGTCCTATTCATAGCTAGCAGTTTAATGCTAACAAGATTTAAGGATCATCATCCCTTTGTTTTTATTTTATTTCCATCTTTAACTTGGACACTCACATCTGCAAAATACATGCAAAGCAATTTTATTTCTGTGCTTTCAGTTTGAGGACATGCCATCAGGAGACAGACAGGAAAGAGCTTTCTTTCCACAAGACAACCATGGCCTTCCAAACAATCTGAAAGGACGAAAGGCAATGGCAACAGTCTCTGGTTTAGTGAGGAAACGGAGCTTCAAAGGTTTGGGTTTGTTAACAGGCGATACAAATGAAGGCACACACACACTAATCACACACATACACACACACACACACATGCGCATAGGTCAGAGTAGTTTGCACTGGCATAGTGTAAGAAGGCATTGTCTGGACTGGGATGCTGCAGTCAAAGTCGAAGACGCACAAGACCAAAACAGGTTCTCAAAACGAAAGCAAATCAACACGTAGTTTACCATGGGATTCAGTAGGAGCCTTCTGCCCTATAGTCACTTGGGAGTGACCATCAAAGTGGAAGAAAACATGGAATGGGTGGTGTCAGATTTTGTATACACAGTGAAGGAAACAATAAATTAAATAGTGAAATATGGAAAACACTGTAGGAATCAGACTCAGAAAGTATACATTAGACTAAGACCTGTATACTTTCATTAGTGCTCTATTGATGTCCAAGTAAACTGGGTCGATAACCTTGTTTGATGGAGATCAGGCCTCAATGATGTGTGTCACTAGCTCACAAATGATAAAGAGACTAAAGGAATGTGTGGACCCTGAAGCTGGGACTGAATGAGAGCAGATGAAGAGGATGAAGTCTCTCACACCATGACCTTTATTACCCTTGGAAGGCCAATGGCACTCAATCAATCATTGTCTCCTCTTACCTGCTCCCTGTTTGAGGAGCTCTGTTGCAGGGTTTGTTGGTGTCGCTATCTCCGGGGCCTCATCATTAGGATCTGGTAACAACACACACACACACACACACACACACACACACACACACACACACAGAGAGAGAGAAAAGGTGCATAGGTTAGAAAGTGTCAAAGGTTGTGTGAGGATGCTTCCTGTGGGAATCTGGGTGCACAGTGTCACTCTCTACGGGGGAATTCTCGCCCTGCTGGGAATTGGCACGCCTGTCGGGAGTGTTTGGGGAGGGCAGGAATGTGCTGGGGCTTCCATCAGGGGTCAACTCTCTCCCTCTTGCTCTCCTGACACGAGCATGGAACTCGGCAGGCCCGGTGAGGAAGGGCAAGGAGTGACGTAGGGTCGGCGGCCGGGTTTTACGGGTGTGTGTGAGGGCATACGGGCAGGATTAAAACACCACAGCTGCTGTACAGGCCAGAGAGGCTACGCATGGCAGGGGGTAAATCACTCTTACTCTCATATTCACACACACACACACACACACACACACACACACACACACACACACACACACACACACACACACACACACACACACACACACACACACACACACATGCAGTACACTGAGTACAGTATGTAGAAAACTGATGAGGACTCAATGGTATCTTACCTCTGGTAGGTATGACCAGTTTGCAGGGCAGTGCCAGTGGGGTAATCGAGTGCTGATAGACCAGTGCTGACAAGCATCCTGTGTGCACACGCACACACACACACACACACACACACACACACACATACACACACACACACGAGAACGCCAGGGTTAATGTAAAGCAGGCAAAAGCCAAGCTCACACTTACAGTAAACCATCTCCAAATGGAAAACAATGATGTTATATTATCCCTACATATGAGACCTCTGTGGGGCCTGCCACCCTAGGAGACTGGCCTGCTACAAACGGCAAGAGTGTATTTCCCAGTGATGTAGGTTGGAATTACACTGGTGCGTTTGGTCTCCATAGTGACCTGTTGTGTGTTTTGGAAACACCTTCCTTGGCCAAGATCTCAGATGTATGTTATGGGAAAAGAAAAGAAAGGTGATCTGGAACGGATGGAGCAGGGCTTGGGGTGTTGGGGAGTATGTGGCTGTTTGGATAAAATGCTATATGGCTTCAGCTCGCTGGGCCAAGAGGCATACCGAGTCCCTCCGGCCCAATGCAAGTGACGGTCTGCTGCACAGGCTTCAAAAGGAGGACGGCACATCTGGGCTATATGAGAACTATTGTCATTGAAAGTATGGAAGTGATTGTCAGCACTCTGTCGGGGCACAGTTCAATGTCTCCGAGCGCAATATCCTTCACCGCATTCATTAATGGATCAAAGCGAGCGACGGCCACCCTGCCAGGGCCTCCCTAAATATATTAATGGGCTTAACGCCATGGCCCTATGGGAGTCTTGGCAGTGTGCGGGTAAGAGGAGCAGCCTTTTAAATCGAGACGCCTCACTCATCAATTCATGGGGAACAGTGCAGATAGCTCTAAATTTAACCTCCACACAAGCCAAGATGAGATAACGGACTGGCCAGCGCTCCCATACCTCCCACCACTTTCCAACAGAAACGCTCTTTTTAACAACAAAGATACGCCGTTACGCAATTGGTCACTCGAACAGGATGTGTGAGACCTTATGTAAGCAGCCCCTCCTGGTCCATGGGTTGCTTTTTTCCTGCTCTCTCTCTCTCTCTCTCTCTCTCTCTCTCTCTCAGTTTCTGATGGAGCATGAGGCCTCCTTGTCCATTGAACTGACAAGCTCCCATGCTTGTAATGCAGCAAGCAGATGAAATTAGAAGGGAGAACATTTGAGCCAGACTTAAATGACTTTTAACTTATTTCATACTATAATTAGGATTAGGGGGCTTTATGGACTGTGGTCTAGAGTAGCTCAGATCACTTGGTCATTCAAAGGAGGGTCCAGGAGAAGGGGGGGATTCACTGGAGACTTTTATTATAGCAGTCATTGTCAACATGGCTGTCTACTTCAATAATCTCATGAGGGCTGTGCGCTTCAGTACCAGTCCTTAACATCTTCAGTCATACAGTACATGTGGCCTTTCTTACTTCTCCATACGTCAGTAGTATTGTTAGTGGACTCTTGGTTTTACTATGTGTTGATTTGTGTGTTTGCGGAGGCTATGATGATGACTGTTACTGTTACTGTTACTCACCGAAGTAGGGCTCGTTGGGACAGCCCTTCAGCTTTACGCCCTTTGGACTCGTCTCAATGAGGAAGTGGCGCACCAGCTCATTAGTGACGTCACCGGCTGCGTGAGACAAAAAGAAAGACAGATCTCGTAAAATACAGCACTTAAGCAAACGACGCATGCTCACACAAAGTGATATAAAAGTTGATGGAATTTGGGGGGGGCTCTTCAACATCTGATGTGTTTTGCTCTGTGTGCAGACTTGGTGTCAGCCCTGAAATGAGCGCGTGAGTGTTGAGTGAACTTGTGACGCTGCCTGGGGCAGATGAGGATCTGAGATCACGTGTGGGCTTTTCAACGCGTCCCCCTGTGAGCGCGCACTTCAGCATAGGTGGACGCGTTCCAGCATCACCCTCCCTCCTACTCCCCCTCCCCCAAAACCCTGCGGGGCAGCTTGTAATGAAAGCAATCTGCAAACCATCGATGCACTGATCATAATTATCCTCCCAAGGCCCATTCAAATGTGCTGTGAATGCAATGTTCTCATGAGCAGCCAAGAGCCAGGCCTGTTGATAGACGCATTTCTCTCTTTTTGCCTAATACTCTGTTTTCACCAGGCCATCAGAAGACATTAAACACAGCTAAGTACCTGTTGAGAGGTGCTGTTAATAGACTTTGCCCGTAGATAGTGTGGTGAAAACCGGATTACGGCTTAGGCAGGGGTCATGTTGCCTGTCAAGAGTCTTTTGGAGAGGGAAGGGTGTGGTCGTTGGCTGACTGGTGTGTCTGACTGTGAACTCATCAGATCTCACAGGAGAGAGAACACTACTTTTCCAGAAGAGCACGATAGCACAGACCTGGACTGTTCAGCTCTTTGTGTGTGTGTGTGTGTGTGTGTGTGTGTGTTTGTGTGTGTGTGTGTGTGTGTGTGTGTGTGTGTGTGTGTGAGTGTGTGTGTGTGTGTGTGTGTGTGTGTGTGTGTGTGTGTGTAAATTATCATGCCAAACCTTTCTTATTGGGCTGCACAGTGGGAGGCGGGGAGGCCACCTTCATTGCCAGGCCGTAGGCTCCTCTGAACGAGTGGCTGTCACGGATGATGAACGCCCCTGGCTCTCTGTCCTTCAGCACGCTGATTGCTGCACAGGCACAAGACACAGGAACAGACACATTGGCACCAGCGGATGATGGCAGTATAGTTTAGAGCTACAAATCTGTTAACTAATTGTTGCTGTGCGTCTGTGGCGATTAAAGTAGAGGGGTGAGGGCAGAAAAACTCTCCATAAAAAGGTTTATTTGTCCTCATTATGGCTTCAGCTCTTTCAGTAAAAAGTGATTGTGTGTGTGTGTGTGTGTGTGTGTGTGTGTGTGTGTGTGTGTGTGTGTGTGTGTGTGTGTGTGTGTGTGTGTGGGGGGAACTCTAGCGAGAGGCAGATGTCCACAGAGCCTAACTAAGTACATATGGCGTGTGGTGTGTGATGTGACGGTGGAGCTCCATGTGCTTGTGTTTAGAGCTATCTCCAGTGTAGATGATCTAATCCAATAAGAGCTCTGAGGAGAAACACATGGAAGGGCCAACAGGCGCTGACCTCCAGCTAAAAGCTCACACCGGAGGTCAGTTAGTGTATGTTTGAGTGTCTACGTGACCACACACCCCCATCCACACGCTCCACACAGAGATAAATAAGCCCCCCCTGGCACCTCACCTTGCTCTCGGGATATGTCTGGCTTATACCAGTACTTGGACGTGTCCTGGACAAACTTTACATTCAACCTGGTCTCTGGACTCCCATCTGAAAAGAGAGTGAGTTCGGCTTAGATCAGAGCAGTGATGAATGGCCCTGCTTCCCACGGTTCTTGAGATCTGTTTCAGTATGTCTCATTTAAGTAACAGGCATAGTTGATACATCTGACAGCTAGCCTCTTCTCACAAAGGTCAAAATACAACTTTGCTAAAATATACTTTATGTGTGTAACATGAACTTGCAATTAAAGTCTTGCCGGAGTGCTAACTCTGTCACCTTAGGTAGCTTTACAAACATGCTGTCTGGCTCGACTCTGAAGCCACAGCTGTATCTACAGCCAGACGGCCAATTATTTCATCACATCAAACTGCAGTACATTTATAGGAAAAATAGGAAAAACATGTGCACATGCTGTGCGACCATCATTTGGCGAAGCCTCACCGCACATGGCGAGCTTGGAGAAGTCGGGAAGGGTGTGGAAGAACTGCACGTTTGGCGTGCTGCCCCCGCTGGACATGGGTGAGGCCATCTTCCCGTTGAGGGTGCCATAGGACAGGGCGCCATTGGGACGCTCGCCACTGGACATGCGGCGTTTCTCAGGCAGCTGGGGCTGCAGCGGTGGGGCCGGGCTGCCCTGCCGGAAGCCGGCGCCCTCCATGTAGCCGGCGGGCGAGAGCGGGAAGGACGGGGTGGAGGGTGGCTGGTACCCGGAGGAGCTGCTCTGGCGGGACAGGGCGCCGTGCCTCTCGTCTGGAGTGGTGTAGCCGCTGTACATGGGGTGGCGGTCCAGGCTGGGGCTTCCCTGGGTCACCTGGCCGATGGACGGGTGTCGGCCCAGCACAGGGCTGCCCTGCGCGGGGTGGGTGAGGGAAGGCTGCCTGGACAGCACGGGGCTGCTCTGAGCCGGCTGGCCGATGGACGGCTGGCGGCTGAGCACCGGGCTGCTCTGTGTCTGCGTGGCCTGGCCAATGGACGGTTGCCTGCTCAGCACCGGGCTGCTCTGGACGGGCTGGCTGTATGGCGACTGCCGGCTGAGGATGGGGCTGCTCTGGGTGCCCTGGCTGACCGGTGGTTGCCTGTTCAGCATTGGGCTGCTCTGCGTGGCCGTGGACACAGTGGGGTAGTGACCCAGGACCTGGCTGCCCGCCCCAAAGCCAGGCTGGATAATGCCGTTAGCCGGAGAGGGCTGGCGGCCGAGGATGGGGCTGCCGTGGCTGGGCAGGCGGCGCTGGAGGCTGGGGCTGGGGGGCGCGTCAGGGGCCATGGCCCGGTGCAGGGTGCCAGGGCTCGCAGGGGCCGGCTGGAGGCCGGGGAGGCTAGTATGGGTGCTCTCGGGCAGGGATGGGCTGAGGTCAGGGGTCATGTAGCTGCCGGACAGGCTGCTGGAGGCAGGGTAGAAGGGAGTTTGGGTGCGGGAGGCGCTTTGCTCGGACGGCTGCGAACGGAACCCAGAGTCCAGGCCAGTTGGAGGGGACGAGATCAGGGCCCGCGCTGCTGTCAGCCAGAGGGTGCTCTCTGAGACGGGGAGAAAAAGAGTGTTTATATTTACTAAGTTAAGCACAAACAGCAATAAAACCAAACACCATTAAATTCTGTTTATTTCTGAATACAAAATTGTATTTTGTTTGTATTGTTCAACTTAATCTTACTGAAAGTCTTTTGTTATAACTTTTCGTCTCCGCACAGTAAGTGCAACCATAATTCCCGTACCACTCATTGTCCTACTGCTTGGACTGACCTTTCAGGGCTCTCGATGGGGCTGCTGGAGGACAGCGGGGCATTGAAGGCGTGTGTGGGCCCAGAGTGGGTGGCCGCTCGGACGGGTCCGTCCAGCTCATGGCTGGAGGGGACAGGAGCCTGCTGGGCTGCTGGGCCTCCTCCGAGGGCCGCTGTCCGCGCTACAGACTCCACATAGCTGCGCGGCTCTGAAAACCCACAGAGAAATACTGGATGTCAACAGAGAGCTGCCACCTCTATTTCAGAGGGACTAGTTGAGGTTACAACCTACTTCATATTGAGATGAGAGGACTGAGATGAGACAAAGACATGACATGACACTGGAAACTGAGAAAAGGTGTGCTATGTGTTGTAGTCCTAAAGTAAAATGTTTGTTGTAACAGGAGAAATGTTACTGGGCAATTCCATGCAAAACTGTCATGTCCATGATGCCAACACAATGCCATGGTATGGTATGATGTGAATGATGATTACTTGAAATTTGAGCATTCACTCTTCTTGGTTGTAGACCTTACATGAAAAACTTTTCACATAACCATTCGCATCATACAAATGCCATGGCATTTAGTTGGCGTTATGGATGTGACCGTTCTGCATGGAATTACCCTGTTTCACTGAACAGTGTGTGGTGAAGTGTGTTTACAGAGAACTGTATAAGGGATGGCCTGATGATTTAGTGAAAGGCATACTTGCTTGCAATGGCCGTGTTGATGCCAAAACAAAATGTAAAGGATTTAATTCAGAACATATAAACTGGAAAAGACCTTTAAACAAATAGCATGTTTTGTAACCTATTGTTTAGTATGGAAATGTACACAGACTTGACCATACAAAGAGCTGAGTGGGTTTGTAATGGAATGACCCAAACATGAAACACTTGTTTAATGTTTGTATGAAGCAAAGAAATAGCCGTGGGGTGTGTGTGCAGTGGGTATATGAGTCTAGTCAGCATTCATATCTGACTTGTTCAGGCATGAGAGCAGGGGGGCTGCAGGTGGACGTGAGTCAGAGCACTGGACGGTGGGGAATGGATGATGAGTTTGCTGTGACAGACCTACTGTGCCCTTACCTTCCTCCTCATCACTGAGACTCTCAGAGTCTGACAGCATAGGGAGCAGAGTAGAAACGCCAGAAAGACAACACAACATGTCACTACACAGCAGAGCACACAGCCGAAAAGAAACAGCACTCCAGACACTAAGAAGAACAGCCAAAAGAGGAATCCAGGAAGGTCAGATACCAAAGCACATTGTTTGGACACATCTAGTCTTGGTGTGCCTGTTCTTTATCAATTCTTGCACTGTGCTTTGGAATGGAATCATTGCCATTCCATTTTAATAACCACCCTTTGCAGCATATTTAAGCAGATGTTTCATTGGCTTACAGAGAAGGTGTTGCAAAATATCAAACAAACTTGTGTGCTGAACAGCAAAAGCCCTCTGTGAGTTGGTCGGGTCATTGTCTGATTTTCTACCTTAAAAAAATCAATTCTATTTCTCGTTTAGCAAACACCACATGCTGTCTTGGAGCACTCTGAGACGAATAACAAGTGCACCTCTTTATCGAGCTCATTTATGAAATGATATTCCGGGGCCCTCTCATGTTCGGATGGTGGCTGTGTAAATAGGAGGCCCAGCTGGAGTGGTGTCCCTTTGAAGGCTGCTCGTACATGCACGCCTCTCAGGACGGGCCATAAATCAGTCCCCCCTCAGACGCATTCCTGCCCCACTAAAAACCCAGCCCATATAACCGCATATGAAAAGGCGAATGCCCGCTCCATTTACAAGCACTTATGATCTCACTGCTTAATAGAGAGAAATGCTTGTTAAAGAGAGAGAGCAGGAGAGACAGAGAGGTGGGAGGTAAAGAGAGAGCGAGAGAACATGTTTTGATATATGGAAGGGTGAAGGTATATTTTTAGTCCCTCTTTATGAGGTATAACTGGCCGTTGATGGCCCTCCAGAGGGAGGCTGCTCTACTAACAGCCTCTGGACTAAGCTGGAAGGTGACTGGAGGGCTGGGTGGGAGGACAGTGTGTGTGTGTGTGTGTGTGTGTGTGTGTGTGTGTGTGTGTGTGTGTGTGTGTGTGTGTGTGTGTGTGTGTGTGTGTGTTTGTGGATCTCACCTGAGCCGGTCTGGTGGAGCAGGATCTCGGCTGGGTTGTGCGGCTTCAGGCCCAGGAAGGACAGGGGCGTTTTGGCCAGTCCTGGGGGAGAGCGACCTGTGTGGGGGAAACATAGAGCTTCAGCTTCAGCACTCCAGCCCCTCTTCCACAGGGCAGACAGCACACTGACCAGAAGAGCCCAGACCTGTGAGTGTACGTCCAGTATGTGCAAGGAACCACACAGCACACCGTCGACAGTGTTTCACATACATTGACTTATTTGTGGTGGCCCACCACAATATCAACATTGACCACCACACAATGATTTTCCTGGTTGTACTAAATTGTGCTTAAATCTGGTTAGAATCATAACCGCGCTGCACTAATTTGTTAAAAACTGTTGCATTCGAGTTAATTCTGCAAACCTACCACCACAAATATAATTCAATTCTGTAGGAAACACTGGTCGATATTCAGTAGGATGAAGCAACTGTCAACATGTTTGGTCATGTTTGGCCACCTGAGGGCTTCTTCTAAGTAAAGTATGTGATCGGTTTACCCTCAGTACACACGCGGTCTGAGCTCTTTGGATGATGGTGGTGATGGATGTACACAAGAACACTGCAGCTAGGAGGCAGGGGTAGCTGCTGTCTCATGCTCTGTGGCTAGGCCATGCAAGTGCACTCTGGCAAGTGTGAATGGACTAAGATTCAACACTTAACCACTTCAGAGCAAAGACTCAGTGAGCACACCATGCAGATATTTAATACTTTCACTAAAAAACACAAATGACATACTCACACAAAGGAGCAAATCAAATACATAAGCAACTTAGTGAAACTTAAATGGAGACTCAAAATAATGGCTGAAATCAGCACTGTAAAATATAACAGTAACATACACACTGCATGGCAGATGCCATGAGACTGACGTGACAGTGGGAACACACAGATGGCCACAGTGAGGTGGAGCACAGCACCCATAGAGACAACAGAAGCTTCTAGAAACAATAGCATGGACTCCTCGTCAAAGGCACACTGTGACACAGAGGAGGATAGCCAGTGTTGTCCGGAGGGAGCTGCTGTCCACATGCATGCTTGGTGAAGCAGTGCAGGGTAGGAATGGCATGGGCAGGGGTTGCCTGAAGCAGCAGTGGGTGGGTTGGTGGGTGAGGAGGGAAGGGGAGGGTGGGAGACAGTGAAGAGCACAGTACAGTACAGTACATGGCTGGACGTACAGTGGGACTAGTACTAGTGCATTGTCCACTTACCAAAGAATCCCAATCAATTCTTTGTTTGGGCAACAGCCTAAGATGCCTTTTTCAACAGGCAGAGAGAGAGTGTGTGTGTGTGGAGGGGGCAGGGGGAGGCATTTTAAAGGCCTTTATAGTTTGCTGCAGGAGGAGGGAGCCGTTGATGTTGTCTGCCATTTTAAACTGGGCTTCAGCGTAGACAGGCGAGTGCTGACGGGGCCTCACAGCAGAGTGGATAGCCTGAGCTGTCTGCTGCTCCCCAGAGACCACACACACATACATACTCACACACACACACACACACACACACACACACACACACACACATATATGTATGCACGCATGGCCACACACACACACACACACACACACACACACACACACACACACACACACACACACACACACACACACACACACACACACACAGTGGGACACCCCTCTCCAGCACCAGGATTAACACTGATTGTAACACTCATCTATTTCTGGGAGGATTGAGAATACCAGTGTGGACTCAAAAAATCTAACCCTGGTTTACTGTGGCCTCTTGGTTTGACGCAAATGGGCACAGATGTGGACACTTTCACCACATTGCTTTCAGTCTAAATCCCTGTTAATAAGGAGGTGTCTAGTGAAGAGAGGAATGCAGGGCCAGCTCCAAGACAAACAGGGCCAGTGTGAGAGCTACAACCTTGCTTAGTGGGGGTCTGTGCATTTTAACCCTGTACAGAGTCTACGGACTTTTATGAGACTTTTACACTGGGAGGAGTGGATGAGGTAACGAATGTAAGAAGTGGCGCTTGACATCTGACTAATACACCCGCATAGTTTTTTTTTTTTTTTAACAACTTCAATGAGTGCGTGTGTGCATGTGTGTTCGTGTCTATAACTCGCTGTGCGTGTCTGTGCATTCGCATATATA
>NC_063191.1:21860863-21950863 GCF_017589495.1 Alosa alosa
TTTGTGTGTGTGTGTGTGTGTGTGTGTGTGTGTGTGTGTGTGTGAGGAGGGATGGAGCAGGCGGCTACTTTGCGGTTGCCTGGTTCAGCGGCAGCCTGGCTGATGAGAGGGTGAGGCTATCTGGCGCACAGAGGGGCCATAACTGATTGCAGTGAAGCGAGAAAGAAAAAAGAAACAATTGGTTGTTTGACGTCTTCCCCTCCCTGTTCTTATGCCTGTGTCCATCTGCAGTGATGCGCTAGCGCGAAAGGCTCATAGTACACGATTCCCAGAGAGGACGGAGAGTGGGATTCAGGCCCGCCCAGCAGCTGGCCACAAGTGGACTTAGAGCATTCACACGCTCCGACAGTGTCCAAGTGTACCCTCCCACAAGACAAGTGTTAGAAATGACTGCCTCATTTTTCCTTTTTGGTATGGGCGTGTGTGGGGGGAACCAGGCAACAGGCTATGAAAAATATTTACAAGTGCTAAGTGTTGGGTCAGTTGTGTTCACAGCCACTTCTTCCTCCACGACCTTGCGTCTGTACCATGGCGGTCAAGGCCACCGGGGCCTAGCGGATCAAGGCTCTCTCTACGACTTTCCGAGGCACCACACAATGCTTGGCACCAAGAAAAGCAACAGGCTCTCCGCTCTGATCTTCCCAGTCTTCAGAGCATCTCTCTATGTCTTTTGAACTCCGTGGAACTAGTATGATGTCACAGAGGATGAGCTAAGAATTTCTGGTGGGAGAACGAGGAAGGAAAAAAAATAATCTTAACAACCATGAAACACATGGTGTCCATCTGTTACCATACATTCACGTTCTGTTCCCAATCACATCACTGGATCTCAGGCCCCCCTCTACCCCACTGCCCCCCTCCCCATCGAGAAGACTGATCTGAGAACAGGGGCATCGTTTAGATAATCTGAGGCCTGTGGCACGTGATTGGGCTCAAAGAGCTTGTAGTCCACTTCCCTCTGTGGGGCGTCACACCAGGTCTGGAAACACGCAAACCAGATGGACCGAGACAGCACCGCTCAACAGCTGTGCATGTCAAACAGTGGACCTTGTTTCCTTAGCAACCAAGCAGTTGCCTAAATGGCTTCAAGCTGCCCCCGCCTGGGAACCCAGCGCTGGGCGATCTCATGCTTTTCACATTTTTTTTCCCAACTCCCTTTTCCCTGAATCACCAAACCAACCGACTTTTTTACATTTTCCTTTCAAACATAAAAGATCCCCATATCCCCATGCAGTACCACCTACACACAGGCCTGAGCTCCATTGAGTGACTGTGTGGGGCGAGGTTCCTGTTTCCACAGCCTTGTTAGAAGCATTGTGGACTCTGTTGTCAGCACGTAGCGTGTACTCCCAACCATAGCAGACATCAGCTATGTGCTACTGTGGACTCCTGTACCACCACCTGCCCAGAGGACAACAACAAAAAAACACTCTGCCTGCTAGACACTTACTGTATTACCCACTTGCTAGATAATTCTTAAACAATGTCTCCAAAGAGCATGGGTCTTCCTGGGGAGATTTATTACCCTTTTGTCTGTCATCTAAATTTTAAAACAGGGTAAAGGGAGTAGCCTTGAAAGGGCCCAGTGTCTCCTCGCCTTGGTATTGTTCCCAGAGGTTGGCACTCTGTATCTTGTGACATGCACCCGGCGGATTCAGACAGAGTGGCCTTTGTGTGCGCAGGCTGTCTGCTTCTTGCAAAACCTTAACTCTTCACATAATACAAATGCAATTTGTTTGTTGGGCAACCAGTCTCGCCCCACGGGGTGGAAATGAGCCCAGAGTGGTTGGAAAATAGGTTCCAAATTGCTACAGACTGATATGAGAAATTGAGGGAGAAGGGCGGCGGGTGTGGGGGGTTGGGGGTGTGGGGGTTGGGGGGGGAATGACGAGTGGGAGAGAAAAGGGAATGACAGAGAGAAAAATAGAAGAGACAAAAAGGAAATATGACCAGTGGACATCAACAGGAAAAAGGTACAGTTAAAATGATAGAAAAAGGAAATATATTATGTACAGAAACAGTATATGGAATAAACATTCACACACACACACACACAGACACAGACACACACATGCACACACACATACATTGGATGATGAGTAAAGGTATGAGGCAGGTGTGAGCATGAGAGAAACAAACCAGAGAGTGAAAGAGAGCGTTGGTGCTCAGGCTGCGGGGTGCTGGAGTCGTCACTCAGGCCCTGGAGGCGAGCGGTGTACTCTGAGCCCCGGGGGAGGAGGAGGAGGAGGAGGAGGAGGAGGAAGAGGAAGGGTGGGAGGAAGGGAGGGAGGAAGATGATCATGAAGGGGAGCAGACGATGAAGGAGGTTCCCGAACAAAAACAAACCAGGGAGAGAGAGAGAGAGAGAGAAGAAAAAACAATAAGAATTATCTAAATTAGAAGTACACTACAGTCCACTCATTGGTACACAGAGCTTTTTGTGATACTGTTCTAGGTGATATCAGTGAGGTCAAGACTGACAGATGAGCGGCCTACTCCATGCACTTGTCTCACATCTCATGCCTGATGATAAGCAGCTCACATCTGCGGTGGTGGAGCAGTGATGGCAAACGCAGACAAAGTGTTTTCATATCCCCCGCCGGCAGCACGGGACGATAAGCAGAGCCCTCTATCAGTCCCCGCAAGCTCTTAAATCACCCAGGCAAAGTGCATGTGTCAAGAGCTGCCCGCACCAAATCACCCTATTTGCCTACACACACACACACACGCACACACACACACACACACACACACACACACACACACACACACTCTCTCTCTCACACACATAGCGCTCACCAGCCCTCTCACTTAAGCCATCTTTATCTTTCTCAAGAGTCAACAGAGAGACTGAAGCTGCTGTTTTCTCTCCGCCTGCCATAAAAGAAGCTGAAGCGGGCAGGCCACGGCCACTTGGGTCCAGCCTGGAGCCTCTTATCACGGCCATTTCCTCTCCGGTTCCTTATTTTCTCGGCCTCTTCAGACCAGCTGCCTTCTTTGTTGTACTTCTGGGTTTTTGAAGAGGGCTCCTTGAGCCCATAGTTGCCAGTGCTGTGTTTGTTTGAGATAGAGAGGCCCAGCTCTGGTGGAGAGAGTGCCCTTCCTGCCCAACACCCATCTCCGAGAGACTCAGCCGGCTCCTATCTGATGACCTCCAGCCACTCGGCTACAAAGCCTCTCCAGCAGCCGCTTACACAACCCCAGCATGTGTAAATATTTATGATGTGCTTCAATGAGTGATTCTCATGTGGCTGGGGTTGTTTAAATCTCTCACCATTTGCGACTCCAAGAGCCTATTGCTATGTCTTACCACTAGGGGGCACTGATGTAATCAAAACCACTTGGTGAGTACCTTGTGTAAAGTCCTGCTTTATTTTTCTCTCCTTAGATTTTTAGCTGAACAGCACATGGCAGGTTGACTGTTCATTTGTATTCCTGACTAAACATGGCTTCTGTGAGAAAACTAACACTATAACTAAGCATGTCTTCAGTGAGAAAACGAACACTAGTAGCTGTACTCTGGACGACTTTAAAGTTGTACCGAGCAGCTTTGAGACGAAGCAGAGCAGTGAGCCTCTGAGAACAGTGAGTGCTGCTGTACCAGATGCACTGGGCACTTCTGGGCTGGCTGGCTGGCTGGCGTGTCAGAGTAACCCTGCGGCAGCAATGTGCCCTGATTGAGTTGGCAGCACTGCGCACAAAGCCTGCATTGTGACCTCACTCCACTCATGTCAACACCAACGCAAAAAAAAGAAGCAAAAAAAAACAAAAAAACCCTGCTGTACTTCGTGCTGCAAAGTCAAAGTTGCACAGAGCACCCCAAGCAGAATTCTGTTAAAGAAGGTTAGTGAAACCAGTTAGTTGTTTAGGGTGATAAAACATTGAAATAACACAGTGGAATGTGGAGTGAATAAACCCTACAGAGATATTCAGACAGGTGGCTGACAAGGGGCATGCTCTTACCTGCCACACGGTGTGCAACCAGGCCCTCCAGGTTGTAGTCGGGCTCCTCGGGCTGGCTCTCCTTGGGGAGGGGGGAGGAGGAGACTGAGTGGCTGCTGTGGGAGGCTGGGTACGGGGAAGAGGCCTCCTGAGGCTCAGGGGAATGCGACACAGCGCTGGGGGGATACGTGTTGAGGGGCTTCAGCTGCAGCTGGCTGAACGTGGGCGAGGGGCCCGAAGACTGGACCTGTGGAGCGGGGCTGGTCCAGTTCGGTCCGATCACCTCAGTCTCCGTGGGGAATGCGGGGATACCCCCCGGGCCAGGCTGGTACATGACGGTGGGCCTCTGCTGAACCTGCGGCTCGACAGGGCGGCCGGGGGTCTGGACCGGAGACACGTGGGCCTGGGGGGCCACGGCTGCATGGTGGCTGCCCAGAGATGCCCCAACATCAGCCTGGTAGGACGGCCTGGCCTGAGTCTGGGAGAAGGAGGGTTGGGTGGTGACCACGCCGCTGGCATCCCCAGCCCCCGAGGGTGCGCTGTAGGACTTGGGCACGGCCGGCTGCTGCTGCTGCTGCTGCTGCTGCTGCTGCTGCGTCGTCTGTGTGGTCAGCGCGGGGTCCAGGTCCAGCATGAGCATGTTGAGCGCCTCGATGGACTGCTCGATCTCTTGCTGCGAGGTGGCGGCACGCGGGAACTCAGGCAGGCTGTGGCTGTGCAGCGTCGGGCTGAAGTGGACGCCATCGGTCAGCGGCGCCTCGGGCACGCCGTAGTGCTGCCAGACATTGAGGCCGCGCTGGACAGCCTCGCGGCTGCTGGTGGTGCGTGCTGGCGCCTTGGGCAGCGTGCCCCTCTGCTGCAGCGACAGTGCTGGCGGCGGCTCCGAGCCGAAGGACTGTGAGCGGTAGATGCTGCCATTCTGGCTGGCGTAGCCGCTGGACGGTGGGCCCGAGTCGCCCACTCGCTCCTGCGCCGACGACGAGCTGCGGACCAGTGTGAGCGGCTCCTGGGGCCTCTGCTGCTGCTGTTGCTGCTGCTGTTGCTGCTGCTGCTGGGGGCTTTTCTCTATATACGGCCCATCCTGGCCGTTGATGACCGTCTCGGGCTGATAGTACAGGTCAGCGGGTGTAGCCCGGCCCTCGAAGGAGGACAGGGTGCCCAGGCTGTCCACGCTGTTGCCCTCCTGGCTGATGGGCAGGTCGTCGTCCAGGATATCCGTCTCCCGGTCCATGCTGTTGCCGTGGCCGTTCACATGGACCTGGGCGGGCACCAGGTGGAGCATCCCTCCTCCGAGGCTTCCTCCGCCTCCCCCTCCGCCGCCTCCGCTGGCGGGGTACCCGGGCCGGTGCATGGGCTCCTCCAGGCCGCTGAGCAGCTGGTCCAGCTCCTGCTTCTCCTCAGGGCTTAGGGGTTGCTGGAGGGGGGCCAGGGCGGGCGGCTCGCTCGCGAGAGCAGTGGCGGGCGGCTGGCTCACTGCTGCCGGCTGCTGGCTAGCCGCCGGCTCATCGGTGCGGTCGGTCTTGATGGAGGCAGTGGAGTTGCCCGAGTCGCTGCTCACCGACAGGGCGTGGTCACCAGGAGGGAGCGTGTGGTCCGCAGCCGGTAGGGCGTGCTCGACAGCCGCTGGGAGGCCGTTGGCGGTGACAGTGCCGTCCAGGGACTCCGACTTCTTGCGGACTTTGGCGTAGAGGCTACCGTCCAGAGGGCCCTGTGTGTGAATGACGTCTATGGGAGAGAGAGGCAGAGCACATTAGCCCATATGAAACATGTGCTTCACTGCAAGTTACTGGAGCCGGGTGCCCAGCAATGGCCTGTTTGAGGGAGATGAAACGTGTGATGGCACAGGCTGTGGAAAAAGCCAGCTAAAGACTGGCGTGCCAGCTTTTCAACCCTTTAAATCCTAATCATAAACATCTGAGCTTGTTTGTGCATGCCTATATGAAAAGCCTTCGTTGTTTGTTTGTTTTTCTTTGTGTTTGTGACAGCATTTAAACTGTTTAAAGCACCTGCTATAATGTGTCTGTGTTTTCACATTCAATCTCTCTGAAATTAGATGAGTTAGCAAAAGCTAATGTGTTGTATTTGATATAAACATACATATTATGGGTTCTTCTAAAAGATGTGAGCTCTATATTCATGTGGTGGTCACATGTGCCCTGGTGCCAGTTCGTTCTCAGTGAAACAGGAAATGGGACAGTGTTGCCATTAACAACCATCTCTAATCGGGTGCTTTCACAGGCAGTAGCTCCAACCTCCTGTTATTCCCTTCTCTGAATACACCCACATGCACATTCACACACACACACACACACACACACACACACACACACACACACACACACACACACACACACACACACAAAATCTCGCTCTTGCAGGAAACAGTAGACAGTAGCTCAGTCAGATACTCCCTCTCTCCCTAACTTATTTAGTCCCTCTCTTCTCTGTTCTCTCTCTCTGTCTTTCTCTCACTTCGTCACTCTCTCGCTCACTCACACCCCAAGTTGTCCAGGACCCCACCCTTGGGCAGAAAGTCAAAGGGAAGCTCCCAGGAGAACCAGAGTGAGGCCTGTCCAGAGCTATGACTCAGACATGGAAAAATAGCCTCACCAGTAAAGGTTGGAGGCATTTCCTGCCTCCTTGGAATCAAAGCATCATTTCCTACACACACACACACACACACACACACACACACACACACACTCAAATTCACTATAGAAATCTGTTGCTGGGTGGCTGGCCACAATGCACTTAGTGACAATAGGCCCATTGTTGTGTTGTGGTCGGGTCCTGTCACAACACATTATTCTGGACAGTGATCCCCCATAACCAGTAAACCACCATTCAAAGTTCCCACCACCAGCGTTGGCATCATCAGTGCTAATCTTCTCACTGCCCCTCATTCAGCACTGACTCTAATCTAGCCCTGTGTTCATCCTATGACAAGCTAATGGAGTGGGACTGTGTCTGACAGCTGTATACAAGACCTACAGCCAGCCAGCATTCTCTCTTTCTCCTCACTTTCCTTCTGTCTCTCTTTCCCTATCCTTCTCTCTCTCTCTCTCTCTCTCTCTCTCTCTCTAACATAATAACAAACCATTCACTGCTAGGTTGCAAGTACTGTGGGTGCACAGTTCCCATAATGCTTTAGTGCTGTATCTGTTGATCCACAAGTGAGATAAGGCAGCTGGGAACAACATGGAGGAAGAAAGCCGCCTCTCATGGAGGGCGCGGTTGGGCCATGGCACGCTCGGCGAGCCCTGCTCAATGTGCCTCTGTCAGCGCACAGGAGCAGGACGGCCAGCTTACGGGCTCTCATATACAGAGTCGGACACTGCTGCTTTGAGTTACGTAAGCTGGCCTGGGTCGGACTTCACAGCTCGTACAGGGGGGAACTTCATGTTCTGGTCCATAGCTCTCTAGCAATGCTTGCTACTCAGCCTCTTGGGATCTTCACAACAGATATACATGGAGCTGACTTGTTTGGCTTTTACATTTTCCCCAGAATAGGATCTCAAGGGTAACTGGCACCGCCTGAGCACCTCTCATCCGTGACAAGCTAAGGAGGAAAACAAGGCAGTGACATTAAAATGACAGGTTGGGAGCGCAGGCACAGAGAGATCTTAGCCTTCCTGAGTGCTTGTGTCAAGATGGTGGGGTTTTTTGGGGTGGTGGTGGTGGTGGTGGGTGGGTGGGGTCTGGTCTGGATCGGGACGGGACGGGAGCGTCAACACCATCTTGTGTTTACTCAGCCCGGAGGCCGGAGCCCCAAAAGGAGCCTACACTTCTCCCCATCCCAGCAGAGCCACTTCCAATCTGCACTCCGGGCTGACAGCTTCCCCTGCTCTCTATTTGTTTCCTCATCAGCAGGCTGGGCATGGGGCCAGAGCCTCCATGCTTTTTTCCCTTTTTTAAATAGCATCTTCTGGAAAAAGTGAGCTTTTCTCGGGGTCTGTCGGTTCGTTTGGCAGCTGTTGCCCCTGACAACCTTCAGCTTCACTTTCCTCTCGCTCTTTTTTTCTTTCTCTCTCGCTCTCTCTCTCTCTCTCTCTCTCTCTCTCTCTCTCTCTGTCTCTCTCGCTTGACTCCTGCGTCGCCTGTGAGCTTTGTGTTCTCACGAGGACGAGCGCATGAGGAGGGGCCAGGGGTCTGAGAGAGAGCGGCAACCCAAACAAGCAACACCCTTCAGTCCCGTCATCCTCATCCCGCCACCACCCCCATCCAGCCCCCAGCCCCACCAACACCCCCCACGCCCCACATCAGCCGTCTCTGGCGCTCCACAACAGGTTAAAGACCTTTGGCCCGACTGGCTCCCCGTGAGTCAACACTCTCATGTTTTATGACTGCAACATCTCGAAGCGTCTCTCTCACTCTTCATGTGACCGCATCAAGAATGGAAAGTGAGACACCTCAGCCTGGGAAGTGGATCTCTCCTGCTATTTCGGCGATATCCCCCTGTATTATATCACCTGTTCTGCCAGGGCACATGACCCTCCTCATTACACATCAACATCCTCATCATCATAGTCCATCCGCCATATAAATAGCTGAGATGCTAAACACATGGGAAAGCACTTTCAACAAACTTCCACAAAGTTCTGTGAGCAACTGAGCACAAGCAACACAAACACAATTTGTACAAAAACATACAAATACAAGATCCCCCTACCTGCCTTAGTGTCTGTTTAGCTTTAGAAATCCAGTGGAAGAGGAAGTGAGAAGCTCTTTAAAAGTGCCTGTGCCTTTCAGCAGGGGAGCTTCAGCGGCTGAGCATTAGCGGGCTGAACGAGAGGAGGGGGAGTAGCCTTGGCTCGCACTGATTCCCTCCTCCTCCTGCTCCTGAACACTGTCAGGCTCAAGTGCTGCCGGAGCTAGGAGGACTGACACAACTCTCTCTTTCTCTCCTTCTCTTCCTCTTCTCTCTCTCTCTCTCTCTCTCTCTCTCTCTCTTTTGCTCCTCTCTCTGTCTGGGTCTCCCCTCCACCCTAGCGGACACAAAAAGGGTGTGACCAGAGCCTCTCCCAGCTGTGACAGCTAGACATGGCAGACCCTACAGCTCATCTCTCTCTCACTCACACTCTCTCTCTCTCTCTCATGCTCCTTTTCCCCATGTTTTCTTTGCACAGCCTGACACCCCATGCCACACTTAGACATGCATATTGATGTGTGGACACATATGGCCACATGAAAACAGATAAACATGCCTGCAGAGGGAAATACCAGGTTACATACTGACTGTTTTACATTAGCACATAGTAAACACGCACACACACACATACAGAGAGAGAGAGAGAGAGAGAGAGAGAGAGAGAGAGAGAGAGAGAGAGAAAGAGAGAGAGAGAGAGAGAGAGAGAGAGAGAGAGAGAGAGAGAGAGAGAGAGAGAGTGGGTGGAGGGTGGGTGAAAATGAGCTCCACCTAGCACAGGCTCACATCCCAAATGTACATGCAATGGAAAGAGCCACAAACTCCAATGGCTGACATTTTACTAGCGATCAGAATTAGTGGAAAATAAAGGCAAGCTGTGCCTATTCTAGAGGGCCCACACCCAATAAACACACACACACACACACACACACACACACACACACACACACACACACACACACACACACACACACACACACAAAACAGACACACAAAAAAAAAAAAAAAGAGAGGGGGGATGATGAAAAAGTCAAAGAAAAGAGGGTACTTTAAGAAATAATCCATGCAAACACACCACAGAAGTCCCTCAAACCTTACACTGACCTTACAAAAACATATCTGAACCTGTCCACTGCATCTATTAAAATAAGAAACCACTGCCAATCAAACTTTCAGAATAAATAAACACTCTGAGTACCTGCATTTATCATCATATCAAATGCAGATGGAAGGGGACAAAACTGTGCTCTTTACTCACCTTGTGTGACAGTCGACAAACTCTGTCGACTCTGGCTACCTCTAACCTCTAACTGAGCAAAACAACAGCATCAACAGCAACAGTAGCCTTTACAATAGCAAGACTGTCTAAGGAGAAGCAAGGAAAAGAATTATAAAAGTTTCAGCATTCCAAAATATCGAAGAAAACAAGCAATAAACAATTCTCTGCGGCCCCTGTAGCACTGTAATTTTCATAGCGGAAAAACCTGAGCACTATTTTGATCATGTCACGATGGGATAAGAAACCTTCGCCTTGGTAATGGCAATTATTTACAAGCACAGCAGGAGAGCAGTGTGTGTTTCATGAGTGTGTGTGTGTGTGTGTGTGTGTGTGTGTGTGTGTGTGTGTGTGTGTGTGTGTGTGTGTGTGTGTGTGTGAGAGAGAGAGAGGAGGGGTGGGGCAGTAAAGATTTGTGATATGTCTACTTAACAATGCTGTTGATTCCTTTTTTTAGCTTGACATCCCCACAGCTTTGCAGTATCTTATTTCATTTAAATCGACTGATGTCCACTCCAGGCCAGTCAATAGTTCAGCCATTAACCGTACCCTTTGATCCATTACCTCATGCCCACAGGTAGTCCACAAGGACACTAGGGTTGGCCCAGTGCCTACTGAAACCATTAGTCTTTTTACTGGTTAAAGCTGAGTGACCACAAAGAATTACAATTTAACTTGTTGCTTATATTGCATTGTTCTGACACTTGGCTAGTCCCCATCTACAGTACACTGGGGTTGATGAAAGTCAGTCAACATGTGTCCAGACAGTCTGAAGTGTGCGTGTCTGGAGGAGTGGAGTTTGTGGTGTTACTCATATAGAGCAGAGCCTGTGGTGGAGGTGAGTAAGGACCATTCCTGGTAACAGACCCCCAACCCAAACCCAAACCCACACACACACACACATACACAGAGCCAGACACATGTGTAAAATATAGACGGATCAGTACCCTGGGCTGAGCAAGATCTCCTGCCTTGCCTGTTTGATGAGGATACCTGGTGAATGGTGTGACCACTTGCGGCTGCACGCTGGGTGTGAGCCATACCGCAGAGCCATTTCTCACACAGCACCATACATCTCTATTCGGCTGTTATGACATGACATGGACTCGAAGTTCATGTGGGAAAACCAGACACAGAATCCTAATCCCTCAAAACAAAAGCGCCAAGGTGAGGCAACAGCCGAAGGCATCAAGGAACATCCACCATCCATCCATCACATCCACCTGACAAAACATCCCACAAAACAGTGTCCCAGTGTTGTGGCAACAGCGCGAAGACAGTGACTGGGAAAAAAAGCTCCTCAGTGTCGACTGATACACTTCTGCTCAGGTTCATATTTTTTTAGCCCCACGGCCGTAATCATTTACTAAACAGCACAGGAGGAGGGCATGGTGACCAAATCTGTGTGATGTATGGGGCAAACGGTATGGCATGAACTATCCACTGGGTAACAGCGGCAGGTGGAAAGGGTAGGCACGGTGTCAGCAATGCTGACAGGTTCCCCGTCAGATGTATGACATCAGACACGAAAAATGCACCTCTCCAATAGAGACCTATGCAGAGGGACACAGAGCGAGGGAAAGCGAGGAAGAAGGTAACATTATGAAACTTCACCACCATGCCAATCTCAGGGGGGGCCCCATAGAGCGCTAACAAGTCTGATTTATGACTCTCTCTCTTCCTCTTTCTTTCTGTCTGTCTTTCTTTCTTTTTGTCTGTTTGTCTTTTCTCTCTCTCTCTCTCTCTCTCTCACACACACACACACACACACACACACACACACACACACACACACACAGTATACACAGACACAATGACCTCAATCAAATACAGACATAGTTACTCCTTTTATGTGGAGCTGTTAAAGTGTTGAAAGATTAGCCTGTCTCTATTTTTGATGAGAATTCTGCCTTAGTCATCAGTCCTAGTTCATAAGAGTTAATCAAGCACCGCACAGGGAGACAGCGCTGTTATTTATGTAGGTGTCATGGATATGATTAGCCAACATATGACATCTGCAATGCATGGCAACAACAAATCAACAAACATGGACTGCATGTCCAAGTATGGGCACAAGACTTCTGCCTAGCTAGCTGCAATCAAAACTACATCATTCATTATCAGGACATTGCTAAAAAGAAAACAAAAGGCACAGCAACAGAAATATTTACTATACATGATCTATTTTACAGTGTCTTGGGATGAGACTATGTGTGTGTGTGTGTGTGTGTGTGTGTGTGTGTGTGTGTGTGTGTGTGTGTGTGTGTGTGTGTGTGTGTGTGTGTGTGTGCGCCTGCAATAGGCCACGTCAGAGTGAGTTGGTACAGTATGTGTTCGGGATGACAGACCCTGAGCACACACAGCACCTCAGCCTTAACACCTGCTCCTGAAACTATCATGGGAAACAACATCCGGATGCTCCTCCATACAGTACACCTCAGCACTAAGATCTGCCAGGTCCTATTGATAGGCGCTTACTCATACTAATACCTCTTAGTGTGACAAAAGGGGCTCACTGACATGCATAACTAACAACTACTTAAAGTGTCTAGTATCAGAAACTGAAGCTGAAAACAGCTTCTAGATGTCTCTGTGTTACATCATGCAACAGAAAGAGCCACCAGCTCCTGTGGCTGGTATTTTTAAAGGCATCAGCGCTGCTGGAAAATGAAGGTGTGTCTGCACTAGTAGGCGTAGCAAGCGGATATTAGTTTTATAAAGCTGGTGGGTGCGAGCAAGTGAGTGAATGAGCACTGTCTCTGGCTGCGCTAATGTAGCGTGCTCATCCGGAGGCGTCTCTTGAGGGGGGGTGGGGGGTTCTGTGTTGGGAGCTGGGCAGCCGATGCTGGAGCTGGGACGAGACAGGAGGGAAGTGGGGCCTGGATGAGGAGCAGCGGAGGAATCTATCTCAGTGTGAATCTGGCACTGCAGCAAAGCTGGCCTGCCTCTCTGCCGAGTAAGCACTTTGAAATGAAAAAGAACAGAAAAAGCCCCCCCCCCCTTACAAAAAAGAGGGAAAAAGAAGAGGCTGCTGTGTTTGTGCTTATGGCTTTTAGTGCTTCTTCAAAGGAACTTACTTTGCTGTAATGGATGGCTTCAAAGTAGGGAGAAAAAAAATGTCCTTCATTAAAAATGAATGAAGAAGGTTTCAAACTGTTCTTGTGGAGGGAGATGACAGCCTTCAGGATGTGTCTAAGTGCTGAAGTGACGGCCCTGACAGAGGAGTGTGAATGTGTTCAGGTAATCACAACTGAGATGGAGAGAGAGCAGAAGAGCACACTCACTGCCATCCGGCTCTGAGCTGAGGCCAACTCTGCCTCATCACTGCCAATCCCTTTAGCTTCAAAAACTAAATGCTGCACAAAGGCCCTCAAAGGCCTCTCTCTCTTTTCCACCAGCAGACGGGCCCTCGCCGCATGCCCCTCCACACGTCACTGAGTCTGTCAAAGGCCTCATGACCGATTAGGCAGCCTCAACTCGCCTCTCCCCAATTAAACACCTCCCTGCGCACAATTGCACAATTGACAGGCTTGATGACAGGCTATTGCAGCATGGCTCACAAACCCAACAGCCTGAACACAGAACAAATTGCTTGTACAGCTATGGGTTGTGGAGGGATGTTGTTGAAAACACTGGGTTGTCCTTTACAGTGTGAGAGTTCGAGGCGTTCATAGACGCTGTGCTCCGGACCTAACATTTCATTACGGCTGACGTCACATCACAGGAAAAACAATCAAGCTCCGCTGAAAAGAAAAAAGTGCTGGGATTTGGTCCCGGGGCGGATTTGGAAGCGGCACTTTGATCAGCACACAGAGGCTGGCTGTGGTCAGCAGTGGGCCTGGCGACGAGTGACTAGCCATCGTCTCATGCTGCCCAAACCAGAGAGAGAGAGGCTCGCTCCCAAGGGCCTACAGCAAGCAGCTCATTATTTGTCACAGCCAAATTGTCCAGTGGAACATCTGAATAACCCAAGTAAAAATATCTTTCTCATGTACTAAGTCAGGATGAACCAAACATGTTGTGTGGCATTGCTATTTTTCCTGTAAATAAGAAAGGTTAAAAAAGTTTACTGCCCCATTTGCTTTCGCATGCTAATTCATGCAGATTTTGTCGCCACTGAAAGCCTCGTTATTTCAGCCACAGGACAGCAATTACTGGAAGCAATTACCGACAGACAGTAGCAGACAGCAGACAGCTCTAGCAGACAGCATCGCAATCATCCCTTTCACTGGGTCACCTCCAATGTGACTGGAATACGCCCGGTGGAGATGCCAGTGAATCAGCATTTTCATTGTTTTGCTACAAAATTAATCCACTACAGCAGACTACTAAACCCAGGCACATGCCTTAAAAACTGCTGTGCTTTGAAACTCATCAACATTGGAAATATTCACCTCCCCCTCCCCCCTCGACCCATTCAGACAGACATTATCAGTCTACATAAGCGTATTCATGGCACTGCATGTATTTTGCTCCCCTTATTTGAGCCCATACATTAAAAGTAAGAGAACCCAGTGACACCACATAGGAAGGAAGGAGGAGATCATGCTAACTGCCTCTCTGTTTCAAAGTGGCGATTGTGTAAAGCATCCCCTGGGCCAGCTCTATCTCCTCCAGTGTGAGAGCGCACGGCGGAGCACAGGCTGGGCCACTCCACCGCAGAGCCGGCGCTCGTAAATATCAACACTGGGGCCATCTGTCAAAGGTCACGGCGTGCTATTTAGGGGGGGACGATCTGACCCGCGGTGAAGTATGTGCGGAGGTCCTGAGGAATGCAGCCAAACGAGTCCGTCACGTCTTATTAAAAGCAAAGGGTACGACTAAAGTGGGTGGGGTTCTGAGAGAGGGTGCAGGGGAGCTCCTCCTTGCTGTCCACCTTCACGTCCTTCCCAGAAGCAGTTAAAGCCCAAAGGCAAACACCGTGTCCCTCCCCAGCACCCCGGGCAGACGCGCAGCTGAGCCAGGCCCGTCTGGAGAGCAGCTGGAGGCAAGCTGTGGGTGAGAGGGGAAAGGTCACACGTCCCCTTTAGCGCACACTCTGACCTTTTCACCAGAGATGGCTGCGCTGGACCTGCTGCGCCTCTGTATGTCCATCCACCCATACTGCTCCCACTCCCGGGCTCCAAAGCAAGAGCGCATGAGAGAACAAAGAACCAGCCTGTTGGTGTGATGCCCGCCGGACCAGTCATGTTTGCACAGCTACTCATCCATTCTGCCGGGCAGCAATACTGTTTTGTCAGGGGGGCAGCCTCCGATAAGATCAGCCACTTGCTGTTATGCAACTCTCAGTCTGCGTTTAGACTCAAAGCAGTTTAATCCACTAAGCCCCAACAGAAGGCAGGACAGAAGCCGTTTCTATTTACTCAAAAACGTTGAGTCCATTCAACACTGAACACAGTGAGTGTGGCTCCTGTGGCTCAAACCAGGACAACGTGGGCGTCTCAGGAATGCTAGCCCATCACACACCCACGTGCATCAGTACAGAATGTCACAGTTTGTGCTCCTCAATTATCACAGAGCAGAAGAATCAATGTGGTACAGTTACACTTATGCTAACACTTAGCGGACACAAGGGAGACGCTGCGTTCTGTGATAGAGACAAGCTGCTGTCGAGACATAAAGCAGCAGCTCAGAGTCAAGTTGGACGGGACTTCCGAGCTTCCAGGGTCAGAGCCAAAGCTGGGGGGGGCAGCTGGGGCTCCAGGGGTGGGAGGAGAGCATTCTGCACGGCATACCAAAGGGAAACATATGGCTAATGCACAGAGTGAGGGGAAAAGGGTTGGAAAAAAGAAAACAACAATCACAAAACAAACCAATATCCTCAGACCTCGCCGAGACCACACATGTCAACAAGCTGCTCTTTAACGATCCATGAGAGGAAAGTAAAAAGTGGGCACCTTTGGTGTCATGTGTTAACAGGTGGGCCCAGTAAAATAGAGGGGGTTCTGCTGGCTCTTTGACAGTCTTGTCCTACTGTATTACAACCTGCTAAAGCATCTAAATGGAACAGACACCAGTTTTAACACCACAATCCATGATGCAACATGGTCTCTAAAACAGCACAGGTTCAGAATGGGCATGCGTAGTGATAAATGCCCTCAGAGCTGGTTTAGCAGAGCGATTACCCCTAAACCCAAAGAGCCCATCATTCTGGTTCCCTTATTAAACCTGAGTTATAAATGCAGGCATAAATTCCACAGGGTAATTAGCATTAGCAGTGGGAGAGCAAACCTGCTGTCGCGGCTCACTATCCGTCACCAGAGAGGTTTAATTGAAGCCAGCGATACCCGTCTGCTCTGAGCCCATTTATTTATGTTAGAGTTACTCCTTCGCCCGGCTCCCCACACAAACACAGTTTAATGGGGCTGCGCGACTCACAGCTGCTTGCCCAAGCGCTACACAAACACTGCGGTGCCCGGCATGTCTACAACAGGGAGAAAGTTTGTGTGTGTGTGTGTGTGTGTGTGTGTGTGTGTGTGTGTGTGTTTGTGTTTGTGTGTGTGTGTGTGTGTGTGTGTGTGTGTGTGTGTGTGTGTGTGTGTGTGTGTGTGTGTGTGTGTTTCTATTTGTGTGTGTGTGTGTGTGTGTGTTTGTGTGTGTGTGTGTGTCAAGGCATTCCGCTTGGTAAATGGGACAACCACCAGAGCACAACCTGGCAAAACGATCATTTAGCCTGCAAGAGCAGCAGAAAATATTTACTCTGGTGTGGTCAACGCTCTCCCGGATCAGCTCTACTGTGGCTCCACAGAAGCGGGCTATTGATGATGATGTAATTACACTCCAGCCAGAGAGATTCAGAATAAACTTAGGCCAGGCCATCCGATACAGCACCTTGGCCGTCAACTTACTCTAAGTGTCTACAAACACAAGCCGCTTGGCTCAAACAATATGCAAGCCAAAAGCAGAGCTACTTTTCACTTTCACTACAAATCACAAAGAAACATTTTCATATGACATATCTTGTTAGCTGCAATGCTGAAGAGAAAACAGCCTTGGCCTTTGAAAACTTAACTGTAAATCATGGTAACAGCCCAACTCGGACACTAAGTAGAAAGAGATACTTTAATTGATGCTGTTTTCTAAAAAGGCAGAAAGGAGAAATGAGAAATACCTTAGCATCTGCCCAGTGTGCTGTAATGTGTCCCACCTCCTGTGCTCTTCCCCCCCTCACACAGCAGTCCAGTCCTCTGGTTCCACACTGGCTAAAGTAAACTAGAGCTGCTGCAGGAGCAACTGGTGTCTGTTGGTGTCTGTGCGTGTTGTGTGTGACTGGCTGACAGGCAGCAGCTCTAAACCGACTGGCTCCCCCTCCAGTGACAGACAACAAAAAGGGCTTTTACAGTCCTGGGCAGAGAGAGGCTGGGTCTGGAGCAGGAGCTGGAGCTGTGGCCTCGCCGTTCCCACTGACCGTCAGCGCATCTCGGCTCCCTCCTCGTCTAACCCTCCTCGTCTAATCGCAAGTCCCTGTCGCCACGCTTCTCACTCCCAACTATTCCAGAAATGCTGCGGGCTGTGCCTTGGTCAAATATGGGTAAACAAGACCTCCCCCCTGCTCCCCCTTAGCCATCGCCAGAACCCTGCCAGTAGTCTGCCAGAAAACAGAGTCCAAATCAGAAAACATTCTACTTATATGGGGGTGGCTTGGCCTGCTCCTTGCTGTCTACCACTATCAGAGCGCAGGCCTTCATTATACAGATGACTGCCTCAATTCTGGCCACTCTGCCAGCTGTGTTTCATTAAGATCTGAATGAGATATTGAAATTAAAGTCAGTGATTTACACAACAATTTTATTCTGGTGACTAGATTGGTAATTAGAATACATTTTTTCATACAAAGCAGTAAACCAAGCAGAGAACAACAAGGACACAACATGTATGATATCCCAAAAGGAAATGTGATAATAGAGATTGCAGTGTTGCGTAAGATCATCAAGGAGTATCTGAGGGCAGATACTATAGCTTATACGGAGAAAGCTGCTCTTTCCACATGAGGAACAGCTTTTGCTTGGAGTGACGGGCCGTATAGCTGTCAGCTGGCTGAGATAAACACCCTGACAGGCAAGGTTCAGTGGACACAGCGGACCCTAAGAGGCCAGAGACTGGCCTTGCAGAGGGCTAACCTTGCCTCTGGCAGCTGCGGCGCACCGAGGCTGAATCTGAGGTCAAAGCAATGAGATCCAGATAAGACATCTATAACCAAGCTATTACTGTGTCATGGTGGATTTGCGATTCATCATCATTACGGTATCTGCAGCAGGCGTTAGCTAAAGCTGAGTCATTTGTGCTGAGGCCTGTTTTGATTGTGTTAAGTATTGGGACCTGATGAGATACATATGAGCTACAGGAGACAATTACAGTTATTATCTTCAGCTTTTGTGTCTTAGTTTACAGAAGAGAAGATATTTCTGGTCCGTTTATCTAGTCTGTCAACTGTGCCGTTTTTCACCAAAACAAGCAGCAACGAAAATAGATTAAAAGCAGTTCACAGATCGATTGGCCCTCCGTGAGCGTCGTTGTCTTCCCTCTCTCTTCCCCGCCGAGTGCTCCCAGTCTCTATTGACCTGCTCCGTTGGGTAATGAGCCTTTGGTGCTCAGCTCCCGCTCGCTCACTCCTTTCCCTCAATACTGCAGTCCTGAGCGAGCTCTTTTCTCTGCAGACTAATCACAGGAGTCGAATAGCCATTGAATCTCTGCGCACTCTCCGTCCGTGCTTCCCTTGTTGGAGACTAAACACTCCAGAGTGGGGGCATTGTATCTGGCTGCGCCGCTCCCCTGCCATTCTGTTTTCTGGGCACGTTTTAAAGAAAACATGCAGTTAGACTTACTAATTACCTCGTCAAGGCGGGCTAATGAGCCCTTGAGCTGGCAGAGAGCAAATTTAATTGCGGTGGGCTTTTCCAAACACCAGAATTTCCTGCGTCTCATTTGTTGTGCTATTACCCGCAATCTCTCTCTCTCTTTCTCTCTCTCTCCCTGAAATACACTCATTTTTCAAATGGCAAGGCTTCAAGCTTGGCAAGGTGAAGTCATGGCGAAGCACAATGGCATGACGTCCGTCTGCTTATCTCCACTCTGGAATCAACTTAACTGGCCCCAACGCTTGAATGGGACTGTTTGTCAATGTGCGATACGAGTTGGAATTCATGTGCAAATGTGCCCTTTCTGTTCAGCACCATTGGCTGCCCGTCAGAGATGGCAAAAGTACTCACTTTCCATCCTCAAGTAGAAGTACAAATACTTGTGTTAAAAAATACTCTGGTAAAAGTAGAAGTACTGGTTTAACTTCTTTACTCAAGTAAAAGTAACAAAGTACAGGCTTGGAAATGTACTTAAAGTATAAAAGTAAAAGTAGTCTTGTGAATGACAACCATTTTTTATGCAACAGCACCTGGATCACACAAATGTTACCAGAGTGCAAGAGTGCCAGTCTCTTTTTTTAAATCTTCCCATAACCTGTTTGGCCATTTATTGGCTTGAATTGGATGACTACACAAAATGGAAAAATTACACAAAAGGCTCTATTTATGCATTTTCTTTGTTGGCTTCATGTGTTTGTATAAGATGGATCTGCACAACTAATATTGGATAAAACAACATGAATATTTAATTCCTATGGATTCCTGTGAATATTTCAAGACCAGGAATGTAGTGGTAAAATAAGAGGTGGGTAAACTATGAATTCTGTGATCACAGTAAGGTATCAGATTTTTAGAAAAGGCATTCAGAACATGTTTGATGATGGTGCAGTTATTGTCAAATGTTTATAACAAGTGGCATTAAGTGGTTCATAGAGTGTTTATGAGTGTACATATTGTTATTGTGGATAATACAGTGTGATTTTTAAATGCTAACAGTTGTAATCGGTGAATAAACTCTTTTGAGAGGTGGATAAACTCTAATAAGAGGTGGAGAAACTACCTCACTAATTTCACCACTAATTTCAGTGGTGGGTAAACTGTGTTTAGTCTGCTTGCGTTTAGCGGCCTCCACTAGCCTACATCCCTGTTGAAGACCCAAGGCTGCATCTAGCCTACTTATTGCTAAGGATATAGGCTACACTGCAGCTAGAAGTTAGGGAAGCACCAAAGGCGAGAAGAGGAGGGCATTAGGCTATTGACTAAATTTAATTGAGACATAGGCTACTACTACGTGCTAACGTTAACGTTACTGGCATCAAGCTGCAATGATTTGCCGCGAATGAATGCCGCCCAAATCGAGTCATCTTGTAGTGATGCGTCAAGTGCAACGTAGCCTATATTTCAATCCGCTATTGATAACGAGAAAAATAATAACGGTAGGCTGAAATTATTTGAAACTAAAGTAACAAGTCAGTTTTGTAAAATGTAAGGAGTAGAAAGTACTGATATTCGTGTTAAAATGTACGGAGTAAAAGTAAAAAGTCGCCTCAAAAATAAATAGTAAAGTAAAGTAAAAATATCTGAAAAATCTACTTGAGTACAGTAACAAAGTATTTGTACTTCGTTACTTCCCATCTCTGCTGCCCGTGGAGCATGGGACCGCGCTGCGCCGCGCTGCTCTGTGTGGGTTGCCATGTTCACTCATGTTCCCCCAGCACACAAGCTGCACAACTGCAATCTCCCACTGGACAGATTGGCAGTGGGCCGTGGATGAGGGTAAGCTATGGCTCTCTGACCCTCTGACCAGCAAGCCAGACTGAGCCAGGCCGACCGGGGGTTTGTGGGGAGATTGGTTTCCTCCCACCCCCACCACAAGTGGTGCCAGAAAGGAGATCAACACCTCCCTATTTCTGCCGTGCCTATTTAAAGGCCCGATTGGTCAAAGGTAGGGCCACTTTATGGCAGGACCTCTCAGATAGCCTAGAGTGACAGGAGGAGAGGGTCTGCAGTGACCAAAATGACCTGGGAGCATCTCAACTTTCCGGAGTCCTGTTAGAGAGCAAGGGTCATGCCGAAATTTTACTTCAAATGTAATTACGATCTCAGAGACTGTGGATGTGTTTACCCCACGACAAGACAAATGCCACTCTTTCCAAGCATATCTGAGTAAACAAGGGGACTATAAAAAGACAATACTGACATATCCCAAAATGTCAGTTATTCGTTCACTCCCACTGTCTCTAGAACAATCCCAAAAGAAAATAGTGAAAACAATATAGGATATTTCAGCGTCTGGAATCTGAGACAAGACTGTAATTCAGGACATGCAGCAGCTGTTTTGGGCATCGTGAATAGATAGGGTTGGTCAGAGATTGACCATTTCTTTAAGACCAGTGATTGAGAGCCAGTGTGTGTGGCTAAAGGCTGGAATGTTTCACACAAGCCATCAGAATGCTGGAGTTCTAGGAAGTGTGGCAGAAGGCTGAGAAAACTAAGTGGCGCTGAAACACTGTGGTCAAGGAAACATGCAGGACATCGTTGGTTGGTGGCACAAACACACACACACACACACACACACACACACACACACACACACACACACACACACAGAGTGCATCCTCTCAGAGGTGGTATCAGTGACAGTGAAGAGAGGCACTGTATGAACTGTTTGCTCAGTGTCCTTCCAGCACTTCTTTAAGTCCTTATCTCCTCTGAAAGGTCACTTCACAGATTACGCTGATTATGAGTCGACCTAGACAAGCGTGCGCCTGTGAGCCTTATACGGACATTCTGTGCCCCTGCACTGTAAATTTACCACCACAGGAGACCAGGAGACTTTACACACCCAGTAATTGACTCCCACTCCAATCTGACAAGACCCTCTGTGCCGGCCTGAATTCAAAATGCCCTTTTTGTCCATCTTGAGACCTCTGTCAGCCACAGAGTACCCTTTGTTCTCTGATAGAAACAACTGCACTAGTAATACACTGTGACAGCACTTCCTCAAAGGTGTCAGGATGACCGAGCGCCCTCTTTAGAGTCATGTCACAGAGTCACTCTTATGACTGTCCCACTGATGGAAATACATGGTCCTCCTATTCTGAGCAGGTCTGAAGTAAATGGGCCACTTCTGAATGGTGCATTGCTGATGCGTTCTGCATAAGAACATGAAATTGGAGGAGATGAGATTGTCACCTGAAAGAGATTCCATAGTTTTTCCTCAGTCAGGGCCTGGATGAACTGAGAGTGACCCCGGTGGTACGTGTTTTGGGTTATTGAGACGCGTGAACGAAGCCCTGTGAACTGCATTCACGTCTCTGATTCAATCAGCACCACACTCGCACGAAACACAGATGAGCCGCTCTGACAAAAGTCACCACACAACAGCTTACCAGCAGCGTACACAAACAGCACCAGCGCCAGATAACTCAATCCCAGGGTGCACCGCGCTCCCTCTGCGGCCCGCGCCGAAACCACAGGCTCCTTAGAAGTGGATGATTTACTGGCGTGGACTTATGAATGGGGGAAGGTGTAGAGGGAGCATCATGGGTGGTCTAGTGACTCAGAAGGTCATGTGGGTTTGTGTTTTGCGTTTTCCACGTGCTTTAAGGAATGGGCAGCGTGCAGAAAGGATTAAGTCTCTAATGTTTATTATGGATTGCACTTTCCAAAAAACACTATTCTTAGCAAGTAAAATATGTGTGCTTACATATGGAAGAAAATCTTAACATTTTATTGAATCTACATGTGTAAGAATATTTGTGAATAGTTACATATACGATGCACCAAATTATTCGGTATTGATTTTCCAACTATCTGTGCCATGAGTTCTCATGTAGTTACAATTATGTTATCCTGTAGTTCTGTATGCAATAACAAGCTCATACATGAAGACACCTACACAGGCCCAGTTTTTCTTAACAATCACGCTCCTTAACCATCTTGACATTGACACTGGAGATCCCACACCCTCAACAGCTTAATTACTACAGCGGTACTCACCTTCCATGGAGTCCTCACAACGCTGATTGAAATTCTCATAGGAGTCCCAGCGAATGAGGGGGTCCTGGGTATTGTAGTCCACTGATACACAGGGGCCATTCTCGAGATGGTCCATACCTGAAAGATCCAGTAAGAACAAGCTTTAAAATGGGCATTTTATGTTTGTTTTATTTTCGATATGGGAGAAAATCAGAGAAAGAAAAATATCCATTTACCATTCATTTTCTCTGGTCCAAAGGAGAACACAAACTCTACTTTTCCATATTCAGGAAACCTGTCATCTATAATCCAGAACACAACAGCGAGAACAAAAAAGATTTAGTGAACCTAGTGACAAATGAGGACAAATCAGCTGGTACCACATGGACTGGCTATTTCACTTGTTAATACCTTTAAATGTCTCATCCAATTCATCTTTTCCAAAGACAATTCCCAGGTCATGCACCGCACAGGTATGAAACTGCACCCGGAATATGACATCTCTGCAGGTACTTCGGAAACGCTTGTGATAGCACTTGAGCTGTGAAGTACATTAGATTCATAGAAGGATAAGAATATAACACTAATTTGGGTAATGCATGTGCCGATGTGATTTAATGGACAAGTTAATAAGGCTTAAACCTTTGAGAATGGGCAGCAAAACAAAAAAGACAGTCATACACTGGCATTTTCAAGGTCCTTTTATCCAGTTTAGCTACACACATAAACAAGCTAGCATGTTTCCAGACAGAGAGAGAAAACAAAAGGATTATTATCCAGCCCATTGCCATCCACACACGGCCGTTTTAAAGCCTCACTAAAACCTGCAGAGGAAATGCTGCCTTCTCTCCCCAGCATTCTGGGGTTTGGCACAATCCACTTTCCCTTTTATAGGGACCTAGCATTTACAGGTACTAAAGGAATATTTAGCTCTATAATTTAAAAGGGGAAAAAAGGAAAAGAAATCTTGACGTGAAACACGCTAACTGTGGCTAGCCCAGGGCTGCCTAGGACATTACGACTACATATTGCCCTCCAAATGATGGCAGGAGATCAACAGTTTATGTTAACAAGAAACACTCACTTTTCAGTGCAGTTGCTAACATGGAACAACATAAAGCTGAGTTGATTAGATTAGCTGATAGCTTTTTGGATCATCTGTGTCTCGTCTCTGTTACATGCTGTGTGGGGGGCTGGTGCCAAATATGTCACTTCAGCATATGTGAGATTTAGCAGTCTCCAAGAGACCCATGTGGAGAAATAAAAAATGCCTCAAGGCAATAAAGGAAATCTTATCCCACACATCATATAGCCCAGAACAGCTATAATTAAGCTATTTAGACCGGGGGCAGATGGGCTGGGAATATACAAGTTTGCTATTCGCAGAGGCTGAAGTCAAACAAACAGAGCAAGACTGAGGATGGACACGCGGGAAGATGGCCAAACATCTTGCGGCTGGCCACGGCCATTACACAGCCTCACACGCTGGTGCTGTGCTACTCCCACAGAGGAGGAAAGAGGACTTTCTGTCTAAGAGAAACAAACCATGATATGCCTTGAATACATCTTGCATACTGGTTCATGATAGGAAATCATGTTTTAAAAAAGATGCACTTGTATGTATGGCCATTGGTATCGGTAGTTGATTAAACTAAGACTATGGCATTACACTTTCAACTTCCCAAGGGGAAGTACAATGTATTAAAAATGTCTAATGATCTGATGTTGCATGAAATGTCCAGCAGAATCCATTACTGTTGAGGTTTCCATAATATATGGGGATTGGATGCAACATCTGCCCTCTGACTGCAGGCCAACTTGAGCAGCTTTCAGGTAAGTGCTCTTTATAGATCAGCCTTGACAAAATTGTGATGGCTAAGGACAATTTAGAAAGTTAGGTCCTGAAATAAATAGCACAATGCAAGCAGAAAGTGACTCAAGGTGATAGCTAAAGTGCCCTGGCTGCCTTGCTCATCAGTCAGAAATGCTAGACAGGACACCACTGCAAATAAATCAGTGGCTTATGCACATGTTGCAACAGCGGTTTTGGTGGAGGCTAATATTTTCTGCATGCTTTTGGAGGGGAAGTCTAAGTGACGCCCCCCCTTGACAGAGTGTTTTACAGCCAGCGTATTTTGCACTAATGAACGGCTGTAAATGGAGGCAGGATTCAAGCCAGCAGTCCTTTCCTCCAGGTTTTATGACCGTATTTCAAATATGAAACCTTAAGGACACACACACACACACACACACACACACACACACACACACACACACACACACACACACACACATACCCTAAGGATATACAAAATGATGGAATTCCTGTTCCTAATTGGTCAGCAAATAATTCTCAAACACACCTGTACAAGGTATGTGACAATGTATATAGGCCTACTGAAACATGTACTTTCAAAGGCATTGCACTGAACATGATCAATGACAAGTTGAAGTCCTCTTACCAGAATGTCCCCTTTGAGGAGCAGGCCAGGCTCAATGGTGATGCAGATGCTGGTCTGGCTGTCTCCCTGCACATTACTGTGAATACAAGACACAGGACAGCTATTAGACCCACACTAGCTGGCACCATCAGGCCCAAGTCAACAGATCAACACAAGGCTTCACAGGTGGTCTAATGTGCCGGCCCCAGTGATTTATGAGGTGTGTGATTGGCCCTTTAAGACGGCTGTGCTGAGTGCTGGAGATGAGCCGGGCTGGTGGAGAAGATGATTGGCGGCTCTTGATGCTTTTAGTGTGGACACTCGGGTGCTGCTAATGGAGGCCAGCGATCCAAGTGAGAGAGAGAAAACCAGAGAGAGTGTGATAAAGAGCATGTGAGACAGTCGGGCCTGTCATTCATCTCTCTGTTTCTCTGGTCTCTTCCCCCCTTTCTCTCTGTCTCTCTGTGTGTCTCTTCGTATGGTGCTCTGTTTGAACTCTGTTAGTGTTTGGTTAGCAGTGCTGTGTGAGGTAGATGGATGGCGTGGCGAGGCCTGGAGCCTGGGCTTCCAGTGTGGACTGTAAAAACTGTCTGAAGTTTCTGGTGCTGCCTCACAGGTGGAGATAATCATTGCCTAATCCCATAACAAGGTCTTACGGTAAATTTTCCCACCCAAACACACTTACACGCACACATAAAATGTGCTCACAGATTCAGACACACACACACACACACACACACATACATACAGAGACTCACTCACACCATGGCGATAATAGAATGAGACATGAGCCATAACCTTGCAAAACTATGTGCAATACTGCACATATTCCCCCCTTCAAATGAAAAAATGGTGGAAAGTGTGCACGCCCCAGACCTTCTCTGACAGGGAAAAACACAGCCTAGGCCTCCCTCTGGAGACATTAAGCTCTTAATGTTTTAACAGCGGATCTTATGGGAGAAGCCGACCACAGCCGTGCCACCCTGGGTGCCCTCAGCGTGGGCACCATCTGGGAGGAAACCTCCCCCCTACCCAACACTAGCTCACCTCACTGCCGGCCCCAAAATCCCCACCATGTTCCTCCTATGCACATGCCCAGCCATAGGGGCAGGGTGGTGGTGTCTGGGTACTGGATGATGGTGCATGAAAATAGGGGGTGCTGGTTCAAGTGCTCTTACGACATGTTACTACATGTTATGGGGATGATGACAGCATCTTCAGTTCCCTATGAAACCCTGACACCAGGAACAACTGCACCACAGTAAATCACAGCACGCTGAAACTGAATAGAGTTTCAATAACAACACATACAATAACAACACATAGAGTCTGCACGGCACGCCCCCCTCAGCTGCACATGGACTGCCGTGTGAGAGTGTGTGATATACCCTTCCTCTTTCCACCCACAGTGTGTGTGTGTGTGTGTGTGTGTGTGTGTGTGTGGGTTAAAGAGTGAAAGTGTGTGTGGGGAGGGGGACTGGGCAGGGCTTTCTGAGTGTATGAGAGAGTTTGTCATTGGAGCATTCCGCGCCTGTCGCACTGGGCAGCGGGCCAACATGGTGCAAATGAGGGAAAGTTAGCAAGGCAGATGGAGAACGAGAGAGGGAGGGAGGGAGAACGAGACAGGGAAAAAACTTACTAGATCCCAGATGTGTAGACCGGCTGCATGGCTTGGTAGATCTTGAGGAAAGGGCGGCAACCTGAAAAGCCATCAGAGAAACACAAGGGGAACAAAAACAAGAGGTTAGTGTTGACGGAGAGCGCCAAGCGACGGGCGACAGGGAGAGGAGGGTGGTCCACCCCAAAAGGCTGCTGGGAGAACAGGCGGAATGGGAGCCTGGCCAGGGACAAGCCCTCTATAGCCTGTCTTTAACACCACTGCATTCAACAACACACACACACACACAGACAAAGACACAGACACTGACAGACAAGGCAGAGCTTCTCTTGGCCCAGAGACTTCAGCACTCCTGTGTGGTCCCTCCTGAAGTGCTCAGGTGTGTGGAACACTGCACTGGGTACCGATACAGGCTCTGTGAACCCCTAAGCTTTACAGTGAGGCGTAGGAGATGAGAATGTATGTGTGTGTGTGTGTGTGTGTGTGTGTGTGTGTGTGTGTGTTAGGAGGTTGGTTTAGTTGCCCAGACAAGCCTTAAAGGGGTGCTGTGAAATACCAGTTCATCAAAAGAGACATGTTAATGCAAGATAAAATAAACAGGGGGGTGGGGGTGAACCAAACGAAAGGGGAGAGAGAGAGAGATGACCTCACCTCCTTTGGACTCAAAGTTGGGGATGCCATGCATGATGACATGATGCAGGAACAGGGGCTTGTTGTTGATCTTGATATGTCCTGACAACAGTCCACTGAAGTACTGCACATACCTGTGGAGAGATGGACAGAAAAAGAAAAATGACTGAGAGAGAGAGAAAGAGAGAGAGAGAGAGAGAGAGAAAAAACTCCTGCCACATCACATCTGAAGCTTCTTTTCCTCTGAGACTGACAGTGACCACAAAGCAAATGTCTGGCCACTTGCCCAGGGCTGTTCTCCCATGGTGCACTGAGCACCCTCCCTGTGGCCCCCACCAGTGTGGGATCAGGAAGTCCAGGCCCACTGGGTCTCTGTTTTCCTGCTGAAAACTCTCATCGTGATGGGGCTTTTCCATCAACAGAAGCCCATTATATTACTGTGTGTATTTGGGAAAGGCTATGGAGATAACAGCTGAGCGAGTGAAAGCTTATTTTAATTAGGCTTGAGTGCCTGACCACCTCTTATGTCAACTTTAAAGGCTTGACAAGGGTAGTGCACATTGATTACATAATGCACATTGATGAAAAGTGAAGAGGGTGTGTGTGTGTGTGTGTGTGTGTGTGTGTGTGTGTGTGTGCATGGCTGAAGTATCACGACCCTATTATTTCAGCTAATGTCAGCCATTTTTCCACCCCTGATTAACATGCATGTACATAAAGTTGTGTATTATTTTAAATAATATTGGGGTAAAAATGTAATTGGCTGAGAGTGGAAAGTCTGTGAGCTCCTGCTGGGAGGTGTGAGTGGGTCTGCGCAGGGCGCAGCGGCTTTAAGATACTGGTTTGGCACGTCACTGGCGTGCATGCCTCCCATAATAACTGCAGACTGCTGGGGCCTGGCTGCAGCCTAATTATATCTCCGTCAGGAAATAGCAGCAGCGGAGGCCTAGCAATCCAACATGGACGCCTGGGCTCTGGGGGAGAGGCCTTGAGAAGACGTCTCTGAGAACTGCGCAAGCTGTCCATCCACAGCATGTGCACAGGGCCAGGCCCAGTCTGCTGGGAGGACATCGGGAGTCATCCTGCTTGTCGCCTTGCCTGTTTTGGTCATTTTATTGGCCTGTTTTGGTCCTTTTTGCTTCATCTCAATATTAGCATAGTCATAAATGGGTGCAAAAGAGCAAAGAATAAATTAATTTAAATCATCAAATCAACAGCCTGATGCTTATGCTAGCATACAGTATATGAGCGGTCCCCACTCAGGTCATTCCTTTTGGCACAGTGCGAGTCAAAAGCATTCTGTGTTGGAATAACAGACGGATTAAATGTGACTTTTGTGTACACCAGACAGTGTAAGATGATCCGAGCGACATCCCAGGTGACCTTAAAAGAACGTTCAGAGGAACTTATCACCCTCTTCATCCTGTAGATATTATGAAACCCAACTCTGATTGTATTGTTTTGGAACTCTGCGCGTAGATGTCACAAGCGCATGGAGAACATTCAAATAATAAAATCAACAGGCCACAGTAATATAACAACAGTGTCCTGCACAACTGACATGCTCTTCTCCTGTGGAATTTGAAGAGTTGGCTTGTAAATGGACCTTATATAGACCTGGGGAGGAAAGGTAAGCTGCGGAGAGGAAGTGGAGAGAGACTGACCTTTTCTGGGAGGGCTGGCCAACAGGAAGCACTTTATCTTCATAAAACCTCTTCATGGCAAACCTGTCCAGGGCCTGGTCAGCGCTACATTCCAAAAGAAACATTTTGTCAGCTTCAGGACCTTTGAAGGCCTTATATATCAAGACTTTATCTCCTCAGTCTGTTCTCCTAGGCATTACTGTTTATTTTCCTTTGAGGGTTCACGCCCAATACCTTTTATTTCTGCTATTTGCTTTGGACTGTAATGTTTCAGTAAATGAGATCTAATTGAGCACCAAACTTCTGAAACATCTTGGTTGTCTTTGCACACTGAGCCAGAGAGGAAACATGACTGCTGCACAAATTAATTCGATGAATTTTTCAAATCGGAATCGCGAGACGCATAGGGACATTTTTTTCTCTCTCTTTTTGGCAGGGGTTGTTGGAGTCCCCCTCTGACCCCTCCACCCACTCACTCACTTCCTCTCTCTCTCTCTCTCTCTTCCCCTCACGTGCAGCCCAACGTGCCGCAGGTCTCATGACGGAGGAGAGGATTAAAACCCATCCTAAGAACACTCCAAAACACGTCGTCTAACTCAATAATCACAGACAGCGCGGCTCACATGAGGAGTACAGTCTCACCTCGCTGATATGTTGCTGTAGTGCATGTAGGCTGCCACCACCACACCAGTTCTCCCCCGATTTCCCTGAGAAAAGAGAAGAACAAAAACACTTGATCACCTGTGTGAATGTTGCTCCTACAATGTTAGCGTGTTGTTTATTGTTATTATGATGTAAGTCACTTTGGATAAAAGCGTCTGCTAACCATAACCGTGTTTGATAGGAATTTTAGTGGCAGTTCATTGCCTATAGAGAAATCAGCCCTCAGGCTGCATTTCTTACATGACGCACTGTTCCAAATAAATGTTATGTAACAAATGGTCCAAGCCAAAACACTTCTCTGCTGGGTACTTTTTAAAGGTGCGTCTCCTCATATGCCCTCCCTCCTTTGGTGTTCATTGTGATGTGAAGACACACATGACCCATATGAAGTTAGTGTATGTGTGTGTGTACAGTATGTGTGTGTGTGTGTGTGTGTATGTGTGTGTGTGTGTGCGTGCGTGTGTGTGTGTGTCTATGCGCGTCTACAGTTGTAGAAGTTTGTGTGTGTGTAATCCAATACAGCCCTCTTGACTAAATATCCAGTCCCACCTCTTAGTCATCCACTCCGCTTTCTGCCAAAGCAAAGAAGCAAAACTGGTTGCCATGACAATGTTCTGTTTACTGCTTCCTGATCATTTTTCTTTTTTTGTCTTGCCATGTTTCCCTACAGGCTATTTATTTGTTTTGCAAGAGAAGCCATCCACTGACATATCAATCAGTGTTTTTCCATGGGAGAGATACCCTGACCATTGACAGGGGTGGGGGCACGAAGAACAGATCACAGAAACAACGGTCAGCAGCAGCATTTAATAAATGTCTCAATCCTGCTCTCTCCAGCTGGCTTTGTAGCTCTGTTACCACGGGCTAGGAGCTCACTGGTGTGTCTGCTGACATCTCACACAATGCTGGGAAGGAGGCTGAGGAATGGGCATGGCGGAGTGTGAGGCCCTGTTTTTCAACCATTTGTCTTTTCGGCCTGGAATTCCTGTCATTAGCCATGTCAACACGCATGTGCCCACACAATACTGCTCTAGGCATTCTTAAGGAAAGAGCCAAGACCTCAGAATCTTTTATCTCTCATCGCGTCTCAGATGTGTAGGTATATGGTAGAATGTAAAGATGTGGTCATGGACACAGCTAAAGCTGCAAATCTCACACAGGAAAGTCTACTTAGGGAAAACTTCCACCAATGTTGTCAAGGAGACTATATACACACATAACTAACATACGTACATAAAACTAAGAATGAAGAGTTACTAAAGACATGCATTACTCGGTTGTACCATGCGTGACACACTGCCTGTAAAGGAAAAACTATACCAGCAGAAGCATTTACATCTACAGAGAAAACATCTAAAGACTCTGAGCTGCAGACCGCTCTGGCACTGAAGTGATGGCTAGTAGCAGCTAATAGTAGGGGGCAGTGGTCATCCACTCTAGCTCAGACCTCAGTAGAGCAGTTAAAGACCACAGACTGACAACGCCATCTACTGACTCAACACAGCTCATTAATATAGAAAGGAAATAAAGGACTGGACAAAGAATGTGTGCTACGTTATAAACAAGGAAACAAAAAAGTACAACAAAAATCAAAGATATTCTGTTAAAATGAAAAACACTGACTGAAAAACAGACAGATTCTGTTAAAATGAACTTCCCTAATGAATTCATCAGAGAGACATGGAGAAGACTGATTCAGACCACATGGCTCTTTACCTTGTTGTGCAGAACCACTACATTGTGGCTGTCAGCGTTCAGCCAAGTGTCCATGGCCTTGCAGATGCTGCAGATTTTGTCCAGGGCAGGGGCATGGTGGTCCGGCCAGCCAAAGTCAAGCACCTGTGGGCACATGGTGCAAAACAGTCAGATGGAACTTGAGTGAGAGACAGAGGCTAAACTGAACAGGAAGCCAATGGAATGTGACACTTACTTTGGGATTCAGTCTGGTGATGTCATAGCGTTTCTCACTGAGGTTGAAGAGCTGCCAACAAAAGTACCTCAACATGAGAGGGTTGATCTTTACACATCAAAACACCACTCATCACCAACGCCAAGCATTCACGTAAACAAGCACAGCTGGGAACAGCAGCCAAAAAGATCATTGTTCAAGTTTGGGTTCCACCCCACAACTTAGCCCATAAGCATTGGCTGGATACATTCTTAGAGATTCTTTTTTTTGAACTTCTGCCAAGATTAATGGCGCTACCCCTCGGACAATACAAACTTGGAGAAATGGAATTGCCAGAGTTCAAGACATTTTACTGGAAAGAAACTAAGTGGACTGTTCTATACTGACTGTACTACATTGATAGTTGTGTTGTATCGCATGTGGTAGGGGTGGGAGGGCGGTGGGGGTGGGGGTATGTTTGGGTTTGTGTACCTGCATTCTAACAATGCCTTTCATATATGTTGTTACCCACCAAATAAAATAAAAAGTGAGTATAAAAAAATAACAAACAAAAAAAACAAGCCACAGCTGGGCAGCCCTGGACTCACCAGGTAGTGGTCCCCGTGTTTGGACCTGAGCATAGTGGCCACCTCCTTCAGGTTGGCGCTGTAGCTCTCCTCCTCCACGCTGCTGGGGAAGGACACAGAGATGATGCGCTCTGTGATGTACACCAGGTCCACTTCATAGTTCTCCTCCATGGCCTGGATCAAACTGAGGCTCCTGAGGACGAGAAAGAGAGCTGAGGTTTATCAGAGGAAAAGCAGTGTGAGACAGGGGGAGGAATAACTCCTTCCCACACATGTTCAATGCCTTGTTTATGAAGTGCTTGTTGAAGAACTGTTTGTGCTAAACCTTATATTGTTTTTACATGCTTGAGGGCATGTGAAATAACAAATTATGAGTGTGCTTTCACGTGATATTTGGACTCCACATTTCAGTGGTACACAGGGCGTTCAAAGCACCTCATGTGTTTCTTTTAGTTCCACTTGGTTTGCTAAAGACTAGACAGAAGCAACATTTTTTAAGAAGCCCATCATGCGTAAATCTGCCATCACTGGAGCTGGAGTGCGCAGTCTAATGGACACTGGTCTGTATGTGTGTGTGTGTGTGTGTGTGTGTGTGTGTGTGTGTGCCTGTGAGCTGGTGCTGCAGCTGCTTGAGGGGCGGAACAGTCCAGAGCTCTGGTCCACCTCCAAAAGCGTCCGCATGCTCCCGCAAAATCTGTTTCTCATCAGGCATCAGTTGATAGCCCCGCTTTGCATATCGGTTCCAATAAGTTGTGTATATCTCTCCACAGGCAATTGTGCCTCAGCGCTGAACGCATTGCGCCCAGTTTCAACAAACACATGCGTGAAACATGTGCTTTTGACCACTACAATAAACAATGTGCTCTCGCTCTTCCCATAGAGTCTCTCTCTGTTGCGCAATAGGTTCGCATAATAAATTCCACCAATTATTATGGGAGTTTTTGGTGAAAATCAGCATTTGGCAGGCAGGAGCAGTCCAAACACACTGAGCTGCAATACTGTTCCTCCTTTTGTCCTGTTTCATTACAGCATTTGATGGCTTTAGAGTCTGCTGGTTGAGACATTGCTGAGCCTGCTGTATTGGGTGTCTAGTTCCTGCACTCAGGGAGTGAAACATACAGTTCCATATGTCATTACTAAAGGCATGCATAATGGTTGACAGTAAATTAGTCACTAGTGATCCACACCCAAGTGCTAATGTTTCTTTTGGCAGGAGTAAGAGGGGGGCACTTGGGCACATCTCGTTCACATGCAGCAGTTAGATAAAGGACAACAAACAACATTGCCATGTCAACAGCAAAAACTAAACAAAACAACTTTTGAGTTGCCTGCATTCATGCCTTTGTGTTCAGTTAGCCTGTTAATTTTAATGAAAAGGCCATGAAGATATTTTTTAGTCTTGATTTGCCTTCTTCTCAGGGCTCTATATCTTATTTAACACAAACCAACAATTCAGTTGAATCCAAAATATGACGCATGTGTGATGCAATCCGGCTTTGACAAAAATGTCAAATGTTCATGTTAGGCCACTTCAAAATAATTACCATCAAAATCATTAAATTATATTTCAATAGAATATATTATAATTCAATAGGTGGAGAAACCAATTGGAAACACAAATCTCTCTCTACCGTACAGGAAGTAGGACTACAGCTGTCCCAGTGATTCATGTGCTATTCATATTCATTTAACATTCATAAATGAGGCCTTCCCTTCTTATATTCACTTCCAGAGGGTTTTCACAGGAACATTTCAATGGTTCTCTTTAACATTTCAGTTTTTATTCATGAAATTAACAAAGATACGTTCACACTAAACATAAACCATAATGGCCTTACCTTGATGGTCTACGTCGGGACTCCATGCTCTTGGAGGACTTTGTTGAGCCCTGAGAAAAAGCAATGACAACAACTTAGCAATTTTTCTGAAACACTAAATGCACAGTTATGTCCATGTCTCTTCATTGGCTATCATTCATGATTCATGCCATGATTCATGGGTCTTTTTATACATAGGATAACACATTTTTATAATGGGAAACTGTCTAGGAACTATCAAGTTGAGATATATGTACTGTGTGAAAGCCTCAATGCGACCACAAAGACATTACATATCCTCCTTCTCTTGGTGCCATGATAATGGGTATGGGGTTGATGAACCTCGTTTTCCCATTGAGGTGCTTTTCTGTGTTCTACATCTACACCAGTCATGACACAGTGATTAGATATACAACAGCTGACCACATGGCAATGACTCACAGGACATTTCCCAGACACATACAAGTTTATTTGTGTTATCAGAGTTAGATGAGATCATGTCATCTGCCATCAAGCGCCTGATCTCACTGACGTGACACACTGGCATTTCCACTGCTCCATTCCTGTCACGGTGCCCCTCAAAGATCAGTGAGGGAGGAACCCCTTATCTCCCGGGGAGGTCATGTGTGTGTGTGTGTGTGTGTGTGTGTGTGTGTGTGTGTGTGTGTGTGTGTGTGATGGGGGGGGGGGGGCTCTGATGTCCCTTTTGTCTCTCATTTCCCTGGGCCATGTTGCCCTGTCTCCTCTCATCCGTCCAAACCTCTGGTTAGCCACAGCAGTGAAGCCCACGGCCCGCACTGCTCCTTTCATTAGGGCCCACAGATGCTGTGTGTTTTGACAATGCCCATCCCTCTTCTAGGGCTCCCCACTTTTAATGTGTCATGTGTATAAATGGGCCGGCGTAGATTAAAGACACTCAGCGTGTGTGTGTGTGTTTGCGTGTGTTTATGTGTGTGTGTGTGATGTTATATCTGTATTTCATGTTAAACACTTCAATATGGCGGAGCGGGCGTCCAAAGAAGTGGAGGACAGACTCGCCCAAAGACAGAGAGCTTTCACAGTGCGGATCTGATGTGTTTTAGAGAGCTGCTTCACTAATTCAAGAGAGGCTGGAAAAATCACTTCCAGAAATGCTAAACTTGTCACGTCGAAGCTTGAAAAGGCGTGCAGGCTAACCCTGGTTGCTCACAGAAGATATGTCCTTTAGTGAGGCTCCAAAAACCTCAGGAGAAGAAAAAAGCACTCCGGTCAACAGCCAAATGACAGACTGTGCCCAGGATTGACCAGGGAAACTACAGAAAAACAATACTTTTAAAGAACAACAAAGAGTCCACCATGTAATTACAACACTCCAGCCGTTGCTGATATAAGTGGACAAAGAGCTTTTGTTAACTATATAAATAAATAAATATATATATATATATATATATATATATATATATATATATATAATATAATTCACTTTTTGTGCACTTTTGAAGAGGCAAAAGTAGCCATCTGCCAAATTCAAACCATTGAAACTCCTCTCACCTCATCTCCTTCAAACAACTTCTGAAAATGGAATCTCTGTTTGTGATGTTTATGATCCGGAGCCCAAAATTGAGAAATAATGTACAGTTAGCCCGCTCAAACATCCTATTAACAGACTATAAATGGACGTAAACACTGCTGAGGCTACACCAGCGCTGTGCTCATGTCTTGCTATGAGCTGAGAGCCCATGCCATTAAATAATGTGAGTTTAGCTCTAAAAATGAAGACATACAGTCAAAACAGATGCCTAGAGACACACTCAGTGAAGAAGCCATTAAGTGGCTGTAAATCTGGAGTGAGATCATCAAGATCGCCTACTACGAGATGGTGGTATTAAAACACATCACACAGAGAGCCCTCTCCCCAGAAAAGCACTATGCTTCTTCTGTGCAACACAAACTAGCATGTTCTCCCCAAACCCCCGTCTGCCTTCCTGTGCTCCCGGCGTGTCGCACTGTGCCGAGCCACAGTTCAGCGGGCTCCAGAGGCACCCAGCACACGCTCGCCTCCACAGCCCGCAATTACAACCCCCCAAAAGCCTGCCAATAGAGGAGGTGGAGGAGGGGGGGGCTGGGGGAGGGAGGGGGTTCAGAGGTGGGGGTGGGGGGCTTTCTGCTGTTTCATGATCAAAACCAGCTGGAGGCCCCGCTTACGAGCAGGCCCAACAAATTAACCATCAGAGGGAGAGAACAGTGAACACAGAGAGAAGACGGCGGTGGGGGAGGTGGGGAGGGTTGGTGGTAGGGGGTGCAGTGGGGGGTTGGAGATCTGAGAAAACGAAAGAAACCCAAAGTTCCACAACGAGCCGAAAGAGAAGGAGTAAGAGACTAGAGCACGGAGGAAAAGGGAAAGAAAGAAAATAAAAAAATAAACGGTGGCCGGGGGCGATCGGGTCCGTTTCGGACGACCCCGCGGGAGCCTACCTTGAACAGGTACCCTGTGCTCCACCTCCAGGCTGTCCGGATGGAGGAGAGACGCCTCCGTATGGAGCCGCTGGGACTCAAGGCTCGGAACGAGCGCCTTCTCTCCCGCTCCATGTCCCCTATAGCCGAGCTCTCCCTCGCTTTCCCAGGGCAGAAAAAGGGCTCTATTTTGGGCTTGAGCCGCTTACAGGATGCCACATGCCTGGCGTCGATCTGCACTGGACTCCACTTCTTTTTCTTCTACTCTCTTTCGCTCCCTTGTTTTTTCTCCCTCCCTCTCTCTCTCTCTTTTTCGCTCTCTCTCTTTCTCTCTCTCACCCAACCTCCCTCCTTCCTAACCTCTCTCCTCCCTCCCTCCCCTCCTCCCTCCCTCTGCCGTACGTCTGACTCTCTCCCTGGGTGTATTACTCACTCTCTCCCTCTCTCTCTCTCTCTGTCTCTTGTTGTCTTTTCCCCTCTTTCTTGCTGTCTTCCCCTCTCCACCCAAACTTCTCTCAACTTCTTCCCTCCTTCCCTCACCCTCCCTCCTCTCTCTCTCTCTCTCTTTCTTTCTCTCTCCCTCCTTTCCTCATCCTGGCATCCACATTTGTTTGGATCTGTTCTCCCCGCTGCCCCGTGGTGCCTCATGGGGGTCAAACCCTCATCAGCTGACTGCGGTGCTGGGGATGTGGAATCATCCATCTGGCACATTAACCCCTCTCCTGACTGGAAAGCCCTTGATTATCTCCATCAGCAATCTCATTTAGGGCATATTGGGCATTGGGATTAAGTCCTGGACTTGAGCTCAATCCCCCAATAAGGTCCATATGACATTGTGTTTCATATGTGGGGCCCATGTGAGGTGGAGGTGCCCTGGAGGTTAGAGGAGCTTTGAGGTGCCCCATGAAAGAGATAGGGGTTGGGCAGCTTTAGGAAGAGCAGAGCACACGTCTCTTTTGGGGAGGACTGGTGATGAAGGTTTCACAGTGGGACAAACACCTCAACATAGACAGATTGCTACACATTTAGCATATCTGACGTAGTCTCCATTCTGGAAACTCTTTCTACAGTTTGTAAAAAAGAAAGAACTTAATGTTCTGAAGATACGTGATTAAACCAACACCAAAGGGTTTTTTTGTACCTTAAAATAATGTTTCCAAAATCGTTTCAGTGGTTCATCAACTCATAACAGGGTGAACGGCACTTCTGAATTCGCTTCGCATTGGCTATAACCGCACTATGTAAGTTTGCCAGATCGGGTAGCGGATCTGTAGTTCGATGGAATGAAACTACAAATTTGACTTGCTTCTGATGTCGCAATACATCATACTTTCATAAAATCATGCAACATACTCTACCTTGTCTGTGGACATTGTTATTTGCAAAGCCAGTGCTGGATAAACAAATAGCATTCAGTGTTTCCCACAGAATTGAATTATATTTGTGGTGGTAGGTTTGCAGAATTAACTCAAATGCAACAGTTTTAAACAAATTAGTGCAGCGCGTTTATGATTCTAACCAGATTTAAGCACAATTTAGTACAACCAGGAAAATCATTGTGTGGTGGTCAATGTTGATATTGTGGTGGGCCGCCACAAATAAGTCAATGTATGGGAAACACTGGCATGCGTGCGACAGAGGTGTTGCTTTTGGTGTTGCTTTAAAACCTCAGGAGCTTGAGGCGAAACTCTGTTCAAAATAACATACTTGGAAATGGACCACAGTTGGTGAAACAGAGACAAAGAAATGAGAAAGGAGCACACAAAGTGGGCATTGCACTTAAGGTCACAGGATAAAGCGATCTAAGGTTCGTTATCATGAGTCGAGCACGTCAGTACAACCACAATGTAATGCCCATGAAAATGCCACAGGCAAACACTGTCCTGTGATTCTTCAGCTGCTGCCCTTGCCTTCTTCATTATTGGATACAGGGGACACACTGGGGCTAAACATGAGGCTGTGTGTCATAACACACACACACACACACACACACACACACACACACACACACACACACACACACACACACACACACACACACACGCACACACGCACACACACACACTCACTCATTCACACTCTCTCTCTCTCTATCTTTCTCTCACACACACACACACAGAAAGAGAACACTCACACACTTACACACACACACTCTTTCTCTCTCTCCTCATTCTCTCTGTCTGGTTCAGATATATGAATCATGCCAACAATAACGCATGATGATGAATGATAAGCTCAAGATATTGCTATTTTGAGCAACAACAGTCTTAGATTGTTTTGGCCTGAAAATATATGAATACAACTACGTCTAGAGTAATCAGTCTGCAATAATTCAATCAGCGCAACCACAGCTTAAACCACTGGCATTCCGTGTTTAATGTTGCTTGGTTAAATCCCACTGATCTCATAGAGTTCCCGCGTCAGATCTCACTCACACAACCATGGAGCCCATTTAAAAGGGAAGATTAGAGGTCAAGGCATAAGTCATTTTTCTTTGTTTCACTCAGGAGACATTGTACCACTGGTATCACGCTGCGTCTCAGAGTCACACACACACACACACACACACACACACACACACACACACACACACACACAGACACACACAGACACACACACACACACACTATATTTTCTCCTCTTAAACATGGGCTACATCTAAACTCTGGGCCATAACTTCAAGCTGCAATATGATACTTCCTTTCTCAAAACTAAATAAAAACCAGGCGAAGGCAGCACATGACTCCTATGTGTGCTATGCAGGGGATGAGCTGTACAGTCCCATTCTGAGCAGCGGGGAATCTCTACTTTCCCGCGTCAACTCCGCACAACCTGACATGGAAAATTGAATTTAAAGCGCTCTGCACACTACAAGTCTTGTATATATTACACACAAACACAATGGAAAACAAACAAGGCAAGTGCACACGCTAACTGCATCCATATGGATGGAGCAAGGACACAACCTTCCCTTTACATACTCTTGTGCAACCCTTGCACAAGCGGTGGGGCAGTAAAACTCAGCGATGATAAACTCCAGCATGCTCAGACACACACACACACACACACACACACACACACACACACACACACACACACACACACACACACACCGCACACACACACACGCACACGATGGCTCGCTAAGCCTTTCCCCCACACTGTCCCCCTGGGCCCTCTGAAAGTGATGCAAACCCATATGGAATCCTGCATAACAGTGTCTGCCGTTTCCTTGGATCAACGCAAAAGTCGACTGTTACTCATACACAGCTGCGGTCGGGCAGGGGTGCTTGTGTTTCGCCCGGGCAGCAGAATGGGGAAAGGAGAAGAAGGCTGCAGCAGAGGCAGGGGGATTACGGCGGTTGTGGGTATGGGGGCAACGCCTGAGAGATGGCATGATGTTTGTTCTGGGTGTCCACTCCACTGACACGTAATTATATGATTTTTTTCACCAGGGTGCCCAGTCCTGGCTAACATCCCCTAGCCTTCTTCTTTTACCCCCTCACAGGATTAGTATCAGGTCTCATGTGCACTACTGAAGTGGGAGGGCCAGAGCGCTTGATCAGATCTTTAGAGCACTGACAGTGGTGTAACCTAATGTTCATTATGGGACTTTTCTGCTGGATCTGTTGGTTGTTCCCATAGGCTACTGTATCCTTTTAGAGGCATAGAGGAAGAAGAAGATGAAGAGTAGGGACTCACCGTAGTCTCTACATGCTTCAAGGGGATGTCGTTACTGGGAGCCTGTGAAGAGAGAAAAGATGAGATAAGAAAAATATGGTCAGGGAAGAGCAAAAGTGAGAGACAAGGAGAGAGAAAGAGAACAAACCTTTGCAAAACTGTACTTGCTCAGTGTTTTATTAGACTCAACAGATCAACACAGATCATTGCAGCGAAGAATAAATGGATTTTCTTCTGCTGAACTTTGCCCTTACACCTCTATGAATATACACAGCCAAATACAATGCTCATAATCCCATATATTTCCAAATCTGCCTCAAGCTTTCTTTTCTTCCCTTTTCAACTATGATCACAGGAAATGTGCTCCAGCGTGATCAGAACTGTGCCAGCTTTGTGACTTTCTTGCCGGAAAAGTGGGGCATAATGAGATTAGGGAGGATTGGAGAAGTTGGCATCAGTATAGAAAAGGAGTGCAGCGTTAGCAGCGATGTTTGCAACACAGACCCACTCCGCGTGCACTTCCACATGAGAGGCGCAGTGACAGTGGCGCGAGGGCATGTAAATATAGTCCAGTGCAGCTAGTGTGGTCACTACACCCTGCCGAGGAGGAGAGCACGTCTGGGCTGGGCTGCATGCGTAGGAGCATCAGTAAACAGCCTGGGCAAATATTTAGAAAAGGAGTCTCATCTCCTACATTAGGTAAAGAGTAGGGGAATGAGGGAGACAGAGAGAGAGAGAGAGAGAGAGAGAGAGAGAGAGAGAGAGAGAGAGAGAGAGTGTGAGAGAGAGAGAGAGATAGAATCCACCCATCTTCCCCAACAGCACCATATACAGTCATGGCACTCCAAAAACTCAGTGCTCCATCAGAGGAGAGGAGAGCGCTGAGCGAGAAAAAAGTTATTTATTTATGAGAAGTCAGACCTCCAGGAATCCATGATGTCATGAGCCATTGTGGGCCTGGCTAGCCTCAGAGTGTTTGTAATAAAGGGAGATAGGGTGTCAAGATGAGCAGAGAGCGAGAGAACATTGCCCTGGAGGGGGGAGAGAAAGAAGGGAAGATTGCCACAGCGGATAGGTCCTGGACCTCAAAATCCATTTTGTTTTCTCACCATCCTTTTAGTGACGCACGCTGTCTAAAGTGCCCAACAGGTAAACTACTGTATGGTAGAGGGAGGGGTGGATGTGTTGGCAAAAGGGCTATTAAGCCACTCACCCCCAAAACCCAGACATGGCCACTCACCCCCAAAACCCAGACATGGCCACTCACCCCCAAAACCCAGACATGGCCAGGGCATGATAAAAATGACAGTGCTAACTCAAACTCAGGCAATTTTGCAGCTATTTTCATGCAACAGTATATTGTAGCTTTGGGGTCTGAGTGGTCAGTGATGTCATGTGAATTGTAAAATATTGCTAACCCATAATGGCTCCTATAAGTACTTCCTTTGAGAAAAAAAACAGAACGCCTCAGATATTCAGAGATTTTTACCAAGCATTTGGGGAGAAGAAAAACTGCCAAGAATATTGCAATATAAATGTCCTGTGTGTGTATGTGTCTGTGTGTGCGCCTGTGTATGTGTGTGTCAAAGCATATTAAAGCGGGAAGGAAATTATAGCCTAGCCATGGAGCATTTAGCAGCTCCCCCTGAATCTGGCCTCCCGACCACTAACCAGGGGCGCATCCGCTCCATAGCCACTTGGAGGGAGCCAGTGCTTGGCACAGGCTGCTCCCCCACTCTCCCCTCACCAGGCAGACAGGGGGTGGACTGACCACGGAGCACCTCACCCTCTCCAGCCAGCAACAACAACAGCAACCGCCCTCCAACCCAGTTTAGGCTCCTGGGAGAAGACTGCGTGACCCTTCAGGAGCTAGCGCTACTTGATTTAGCAGGGCAGAAATGGTGGGAGCAGAAGAAGTAGTGAGTGAGCCTAGCTACAGCTAGGTCCAGGCAGCAAACTGGGTCGTACTGTAAGGCAATAGAGCATGGGTGGCTCCCATATCTGAGGGCTAGGACACACTCCATGGAATGCCGTCGAAGAAAACACAAATCCTGCTGTCCTGACTGCATTCTAAACCAACATGTGCGAATCTATACTGTTGATAAGCCTGAATTTCATGGATATTTTCTTCTCCAAACCCAGCCTGCTGAAAGCTGTGTGTGAGTGCGGTGTGGAGCTTGAGGCTTGGCTGGTGCAGAGCGTGAGGTCATTCCAGGCTGGAGGATTGTGCTTGTGGGAGGCCTTCACCTTCCCTGCCCCCACCCCCTCTCCTCCCAGTATGAGTACCCAGGCTGGGTATGCAGTCCCACTCACCCCACACCTTACAAAAACCTCCTTTCTCTTCTCCCTCTCATCTCTCCCACGTTCCATCTTTTCTTCTCTCCTTCTCTGCCTTGCCCTATCTGCAGAACCTCATGATGGATTAATAATAGTATTGCTCTTCACTTTAATGATAGTATTCACCCTTTCCTTTCAGAAATGTCTTTTCTTTTGGTTTCACTTGAGAACTATCAGGACCAAGAACTCTTATGGTGGTTTGTCTGAAGTGGGAGGTCTGTATTCCTGTCGAGCACCAGGGCATATCATGCTGTCACTCAGCCTGCTGTTTATGGCAGTGTTTTCGCTTGCGGCTGCCATCTGTTGTGCTGCGCTGCGCTGCGGAGCCCCCGTCTACCTACACATCTGTGCTGCGGCATCAACGGAAGAAAAGACAGAAAAGCACTTATATCCTGTTTGGAGTGAGAGAAAAGGACACAGAAGACAAAATGGCCGACGGATAGGGGACTGTGGCGTGTGAAGCCGGGGTGCATGTGTGCATTCCCACGACCCGGGCATCGGTCAGACAGAGATCGCTACTGTAAACCAGCAGTCTCACACCACTCATCACATGAGCTTAGAGTGCCCGCCGCTTAACTGATACACGGCCCTGGCCAAATTACTAGCCACACTCAGGTCAAAACGCCCGGCACAGAAGGTACGCAGGGAGTTTCCTGGTGAGAGGACCCAAATAGAGCTCAAAGAGCCTCCTTCAAAATGACAAGGAGCTAAAAATAAGCCGCAGCAGTGCTCATTTCAAAGCCATGGGAGTGTGTGTGTGTTTTTTCTTTTCCCTGCCTCCTAAATCCGACCACTCAGTGAGCTCAGAGCCTGGAGAGAAAAATCCATACGTCCAAGACAAACTGTCCTGTGGTGTGTGTGTGTGTGAGTTTGGAGAAGAGAGAGTGAATGAGTGAGTTTTTTAGTTAGTTATTTGTACTACACCTCTTTTATTGGGAGGTAGGACCATGTGATTTGCTAGCTGGTGTGCCGCTCATCAGGATGGGCTGGTGTGTGGTGTCACCGCACCCTGAGCGGTCTTGTACCAGAGCTGGAACTGGACGCAGAGGGTGCTCGGCCAGCTCGGACTGTCAGCAGCTGGCAGAGTGGAGGCTCAGCGGAGCCCAGGCCAGGGTGTGTGCTGGCCGCCAGACTCCCCATCTCCTCCTCCTCCTCCTCCTGCCCTCTTCCCAGGGCATCAAGCCGCTCCTTATAGAGCCCCAAAATATACAGCTATTGTTTGGCTGGATCCCTGTGTTTCAAAACAGGAAGGACACGGCTTGCCATTTCGTCAATTTTGTAGCGGAGCAACGCAATATTATGGTCGTGTAGGGATTAGGGATTTTGGTTGTTTGGGGCTGCTGACATTGAGAAACATGGCTATTTATAGTTTGTGTTGATTTTCTCTACATTTCTCTAAAAGGAGAGCATGAATGGAAACAAGGAAGGCATAGAGGAGAAGATCATATTACAGCCTGAGTATTCACTGCAAATGTGGGTGATTTTGAAAATATGAGAAAGGTTAAGTGCCTGCGTCTAAATGAGCCATATCTCCATTCTCTGAGGATTTAGTAGAGAATGAAACAGGTTTTAAGGGCTTTCACGTGCACCGCCCTCAGCTATAGATTTATGTCTCAATGAAAATTCCACAAACCACATGGCTGAGTAGGCCATTCTAATAGCAAAGCATGTGTTTCTCGGCTCCCTGTATGGAAAATGTCAGGGAGAATGAGCTGTTTCATTCCGATATCCAGGTGAAATGGTGAGCAATTTGAAGATAGAGAGGGTTTAAACTGTACTGTGACAGAACACAGGACTCAAGTCATGGGAAGGTTTTTTTTGTTTAAACCATCATAAGTAGATATATTCAGTGAATACTTTACTGCCTCCTACTGGCCAATAGGTGGTACAGTTTGTTCTTTTCACACATGCAGACTCCTTTTCCTCCAAACAAGCATATCGGTTGATCATCCCCTCCACAAAAGCACGGGACAGCACCTGTGTTTGCCTAATGCTTATGTTTTATCGCATCTCTGATGAGGTACATGCGTGTGGGTCTCCGGGAGACAGTAGGTTCACAAAGTTCTTTGGCAGGCAAGTGCTGAGTTTCCAGTTGGCGCCTAAAAAGGGCATGCTATTTCCCTCATCTCCCCCGCCACCTCATTCCCGTTTACTGGCTGATTTAAAGGTGTTTGGTTAATGTCCAGGCGAGGTTGCAATCCAAACCTTTAATAAATAAAAATCCCCTTAAATTCCTGAGAGTGTTGATGAATGGAGGAAGGCTATTTGGCTGAATCATCAGAGGATGTAGAAGATGTGTCTCACATGGATGACACACACATATACGCACACACATTTTCAGATTCAAAGAACACACACACACACACACACACCACATACTGTATGAACAAACATACACACACAACCACAAATGAATACACACACACACACACACAAACACAAACACACAGAAACAGCTGCTTGGCTTTTGCACTTTACAAGCCGGCTGCAGTCTCGCCTGTAAAACGCAACGGGGGCCAAAAAATGTAAACAGCAGACGAGCTTGGACTATGGGTGGCACTTGCTGTTTAGATTTCGCTAATGGACAGGGATGGATTACTGCACGGACCTACCGGGCCCAGGCCCAGGGGCCCAAGGGGTCAGGGGGCCCTGAAGCCCAAGCCTTTGCATGGAATCATAGCCTCAATATCAACAAATCAGGATGTAGGCTATGAATCTGATTGAATTTAGTATTGGCCATCCCCAAAATGCACCAGAATACAGGAAATCACATAAAACAAATTAAAACATTTCTGGGGGAGGACCCTCAAACCCCCCTCTCCCACATATACGACAATTAGTGGGGGGCCCTTAATACTTCTGGGCCCAGGGGCCCGAAAGTTCATAATCCGCCCATGCTAATGGAAGCTCTGCACTTTTGGTCCCGCGAGGTTTCAGCGGAAAGAATTCTGGAGCTGGTATTTTAGCGGAGGAATGGCTGCTGCTGTGAGAACACGGACAAGGCCACGTCCCAGAGTGACCTTTGACCCCCTGCCGGATTCTCACCACAGACCCTGATGGCCACCCCGAGCCGACCCCTCCGAATGGGCTTTTCCCCTCTGTGTGTGTGTTACGCAACAAGGCTGCTTTGTGATGCGAGAGTGGCTCTCTGGGGACCTCTAGAACTCCATCTAAACAAACTAATGGCCCAGCGAGGAAAATAGCCAGACTGGCATGCTCATGGTCACTCTGGCTGGAATGTGCTTCTTCCTCTCTCTCTTTCGATCTTTATCTCAACCCCCTGTCACACACCCACATACACTCTCTCTTACTCATTGTCTATTGTGCCTTACATCACTCCAACAGTGATTCAGCATGAACAACAACAACTGATGATAGTGCTGCTGTCCAGTGGAGGACACGAACACACACACACACACACACACACACACACACACACACACACAAATGCACATAGTTTGGCCAGATCACTTCAGCAAATCTCTAGGCACACAGTCACAATGACCACTGTGTGAGTGGATCCTAGCCGAGCTGGAGCAGCATGTGTGCCAGCCCCCGTGGCCTTTGGCTGCCGCATCCCTGGGCATTTGGTGGGGGGCTCATGTCAGACCGCTGGCACATTTATAAGGGGTGCAGGTCTATTATCCTGATTACTGCGGCTAACAGAACAGTGTGCCTCCTCTGCTGGCATGGTCAGCCGGGGCCGAAACGAGAGGCTTACTCACATGGACAACCATGCCTCGCAGATAAAAATCGCGTATCGTTACTGAATAGTTGGCTGGCGCTCCTACACAGAACGTAACGAGAGTAAATCAGCGAAGCATGTGAGGCTGTAAACATTCCTCCCCTTAATTGGAACGATCTTGCCCATCTCTCTGCCCCCGCAGTTAAAAGTCATTAGAGAGCAACGTACTGGCGCCCCTTGCCTCGCTGCCCGGTTTTTATACACACCGTGACGTAATTGCCTGGCGCAGTGATGGAGCCGAGGGCTCTTAAAACACCAGGTAAGGGCAGGTGTCGCTGAGAGGTGTCAGCGGGAGAAGGAAGGCTACAAGAAGGCTAGGGAAAGGCAGGTAAGGGGGGGAGAGAGAGAGAGAGAGAGAGAGAGAGAGAGAGAGAGATGCAAATTTCTGCTCTGTGTTTGTGTCTGACGTCTTCCCGCCTGCCTCGCGTTTGCCAGGCAATCCAAACACTCCTGGCAGATACGGAGTGAGTTGCATGAGGGCATGTCTGAGGAATGTGTCCTGTCTGCCTGTTGTTGCACGAGTGCATGCCTCACACGTCCGGACCCATGGAAGCGCCGTGCGCAGCCTCTGTGGGCCAGACCACACCGTGCCCTCAACAGTCTGTGCTCAAGTACCTCTCTCGGTGCCTACCTGATAACTCAAATGCCATGTCTCAGACGATAGGCTAGATCTGCTCTATCTCAAACTGTTTTCCAACCACCATCACCCTAATTTAAGAACTAAATGATGGCCCATTTGACTCACATTCATAACTTCAAGGTTACCTGACGCACAGGGAGCATGAAGTCTTTAGGGGAGCTCAAATACCAGGCATGCTGTTCCCTTTTTGAATTTGCTTTTTAGTTGATGCAATTTATGGCTGGCAATCCACCTCACTCTGTACCTGATCTGTTACGAATAGTAAATCACAGCACACACGCTCGCTTCTCCGAACACAGGAATTTACCAAACATGGTGCTAAGAGCAGCAGAGAGAGGAGAGCGTTCATAGCCAAAGGAAAGTTCTTCTTCTCCGTAACCCTGATCTTCCTTAACCCACTCGCACATTCGCTCCCCATCTCTTGTAAACAGTTTACCTATAAGCCAAGCCCTTTAAACCCCGGGCAGATCCGCTCATGCGGCATGTTTTCAACATCCCTGCGTGTAGAAGTGAAGAAGGAACTGTGAAAGTGAGCCTAATGGAACGGACTCGAAAGCACAGTCGGTGGAGGAGAGAGAGAGAGAGACAGAGAAAGAGAGAGAGAGAGAGAGAGAGAGAGAGAGAGAGAGAGTAGGGGGAAAGTTTTGAGTGTTCAGGATGAAGGAACAAGTCAATGAAGCATGCCTGGAGGGAGTGAGCAGAGTATTTAAGACAAGGACCCTGGAGTAGGAGAGGGATTACTCAGAAGGTGCTGAAACCGCAGCAGGAAACAATACTTATTGCACAAGCGTGCCAAATGGTCACTTTACATCTCAGCCGTTTTTGGGCCAGGTGTCATTGATACCGTTGCCAGCAGTCAGCTTTTATGTACATTGAAACCATCGCATTCATTTAAGTCAGCTCTTTTAAGTGCTCTTACATAAGCCAGGAAATGAGCTCACTGTCAAGGGCATATTTCCCCATCTAAAGTGGGCTGAAGGGGAGCTGAATGGGGCTTGGTATTGTTTGCAACTTGCACACAAGCCATAAACACAGGCCCCATTAAGCCCTTGCAGGTGCCTCCGTTACAGAAGTTTGCCCTCTCTGACAGCTGGCCCAGGCTTCCTACCATAGATACAGCCACCGCCTGCTCTCACTGAGTGTGTTTGTTTTCACAGCTCACTGAGGTCGCCTGCATTAGAAATCTGGCACTGCACAACTCTTTTTCATGCCTTTCGTTTTATTTTTTTAAAAAAACTCTTCTTAAAAAATGTTCTTAAAAATCATATATTCTGAAAAAAGGAGGTTTCCTGGTGTTATGGTTTATCGTATCTCCGTGGTTTAGCTTGAATTAGCTTGAATTTCCCCTGGGGGACTTGAATTTCCCCTGGGGATCAATAAAGTATCTATCTCTATCTATCTATCTATCTGTCTAGCGTATCTGCTGCTCATCCGTGTTTAAGTGGGCAGTGTGGATGATCAGGGTGTGATTTTGACAGCCTGAGGAGGGTAGGATCTCTTGGCTCATCCCAGTAACCGGGAGGCAACCTTACAGCTCCACTCCCTTCTCTCAGTCTGAGATTACACTCAGTGCGTGGAAAGTGCGGCATGCACGTTATCTTCACTAAAACACAGAGCGAGAGAGGAGGAATTAAGCACAGAAACTAATGTGTGTCCTTGATCCTGAAGGGCAAACTTTCTGTATGCGAGGGCTCACAACTCAGGAGAGTGAGGTCCAAATTTAGGCATTGATTTTTTTTTTTTGCAGGTAATGGTCTCAAAAAGTCTCTTTGTCTTCCTGTGGTTAAAAATAAACTTGGGCACTGGACAAGCTGAAGGAGGTAAAGTGCTGGAGACACAAAGTACATCTTTGGTTTAGACCATATAAGGAGAGTGAGGCAGAGCACAACTTTCTTTTTTAAACTTTCACTTTCTGGCTCATGAGAACTTGCTGAAAGCATGTCTTGAATGTTAGGCGCTCTTGTTTACAGAGCAATTTACATTGTAGTATAATCCAGTCTGTTTATGTTGCCAAAAAAGAATCAAGCTTGTATATTTATTACATTTGGCTGAAAACCAGGGGAGAAATAAAACTGCAACAACAAAAATTATGATTCTTACCAGTTCGTAGTTAGTAGCAGGGACACACGATGTAGAAACCTGCAATTAAAAAGAAAGAAAAGACGTAAGACATAGCCTTGACCTAAGATTCACAGATGGTGAGGACAGTGGTTACAAATATTCCCCACTCCACTGCACAGAGCAAGGACACAGTTTGTCTTGCGATGACATAAAACAGGCAGATTGCTTTCGAAGCTCTGCGATTCTCAGATGATCTATGTTAAAGGAAACCAAATTGAATTTGGCAGGACTTACAAATACTTAACAAGATCTCAACAGGAAACAGTCACAACCTCTGGTGGCTAACTAACTGGAATGCCAAGTGACAATCATACGGGCAAACAAGTGAAAACAGGCAACGTCAAAAACAACGCCCCCGCACAGATATTAATAAATGTCTAAAACAGCCTTTCCCCTGGAATGCAGAAGATTGTGAAGCCAATGATGTTTAAAGACCATTTGGGTTTACAGGAACCGATGGCTCTGCTGAGGTCTGCAATAATCGGATTAGAACTCTGACCGCTGCCATAACCAATCGCCGGCTTCCCAATGAACAAACGACGCCTGTAGTGAATAAACAGGATGGAGGATGATAATCAGCGACTCAACCATAATTACAGCATCAAGACAAACAGCTCCCAGCAGATCTGAATACCTCGCTCACTGATCTTACTGCGCACATCCAAACAGAACACAGCATATCCCCTCAGCTTCACAAACACATCTCTCATTCCTCCCAAACAGCTTGTTTAGCTGGAGATATGTGTAAACTTTTGGGTTATCGGCTGTCTCTCTGGGTAAACAATTTAAAAGGAAGTATGGCTATTATCACTTCAGAATTCCAGTCAGTCTGTCAGGACAAAATTATGTGAGAGTCATTTCTTCTTCTCCACAGTTAAGCAGAAGAAGAGAAGGAATGCTCACACAGGTGACGCGGGATTCTCCGTGGTCTGTCTCAGATCAGCCCACGGTCATAACTTTGGCAGTTTAATGCGGCCGTAAGCACTGTTTAAGGCTGTTTTGTTGACTTAGCCTGGCTCCCTTCTCCCCTCTTTAATGCTGAAGAGTAAATTGGGTTTAGCGGTGCTGTTTGACCTACACAGATCTCCAGCACATGCACAAGGCCTTCACTGTTCTGCTACTCACAAACAAAGAGCCAGGGCTGCAAGGTCTATTTCCTCTGGACAAGATGTTGTGCTGCTTATGATTACGCACACACGGTGATGTGTACTGTAGTTAAACAAATGTGATGTAAAAAAATAAACTCATCTAAAAACAACAATACAAATTGAAACAGTTGAATGTGTTGATTGGGAGCGTAAACACACTCTAAGGGCAGTCAACAGGATGTTTACAGGCAAGGAAAGGAAGCTCTGAACTCCTGTTGACCAGGACTCTGCTTTAACAGGGGGGAGGGAATCTAAGCAGAAGAAGCATTTCAAGGGAAAATGTTTATTTGCAGAAAACTTCCAAGAACAAAAGCTACTGTCAGGACTAGGCACGCTCATGAAGTCCCACATGAAAGAGCTGAAAACTTTCATCTTTACTGCATCCAAGTTCCCATCGGCTTCTTTAAATATACTGTAGCTATGATATGGAGTATATACAGTAAATCTGCAACACCACTAGATGACATTACCATATATCATTGCTACAACATAGATATTTCAGGGTGAGACAGCTATTTCCAGAAAGTCAACAAATGCTATCAGAAATAAATTACCCAGAGCCCGCACTTTACTTGGTCGCCACCCATTTCCCTCCCTCTTCCTCTCTATTCTTTCACTTTCTTTCTCTCATTGCTCCATCTCCTCCCTCTCATCCCTCGCTCTTTTCATCACTCCTCATGTGTTCCTGTCGGGCTGCTCCACCTCCTGTCGCTCAGCGCTCCCCTCAGCCCAACTCCACCAGCCACCTCCGCCTTCACCCACACCCCCTCCTCCTCCACCACCGCCGCCACCACCTCCACTCCTCCCCAGCCCTGAGCTCGGCCCCAGGAGGCCTCTGTGGCTCCTCCCTCCTGTCCCTCTCCTCCTCCTCGCGCCTCCCCCGTGGGGCTCCTGCCGCGGGGGCCTGGCCTTTCTCAGCCCAGGATTCCATCACCTGGCCCCCGCTCGGCCCTCCAGCAGCCACCGATGACAGCTCCTCCACCTGCAATCAATAACCATTCCAGCACCTCACTTTTTTTCTGCACAAGACCTCCTCCTCCTCCTCCTCCTCCTCCTCCTCTACTGCACCACTCCTCTCTGGCCCTCTAGGAATGTCCAGCACGGGGCTATCCTGGACAGTGTTCATACCGAGGACGACATGAAGGGCATCAGGGATAACACTGGCATGGGCTGGTCGTCAGTTTAGAACTAAAGAGCTCGACAATAAATAACACAAACTGCACTGTGGCCAATTGCAAGGGATGTTTTCCCCATAAACACTCTTAAACTAATTTCCATATCAATGACAGTGTGGGTTTTAAGAGGGTGGTTTTGGTTAGAGACAACAACATAACAGTGGAATGAAAAAGAGCCATTACCAGTAAACAAGACGAGCAAGCCAATACATGAAAATGTATGACGTTCACAAATAATGGCCTGGTTTGTTTATGCGCTAAGTGACCACAAAGTATTGTGGCCAACTGCTGAAGACAACACTGGACAGAGGATGATGGACAATATATTCATATGGGATGACCCTGAGCTGAATCGTATGTAAGAAGTGTATGTAAGAATCAGTCCTCCTCCTCCTTCTCTTGATTTGCATCCATGAAAAAAGAGAAAGTGGAAACCAAAGAAAAGTCTGACCAGTGTGAGGCCATAAAATACCCAGACATGTGGGAGTCACACCCACAATCAAATATTTGACATTCTGCCCCGAGTTTAAAGTGGTCGGCCCTCTGGGTATCCCGGCACTTCCAACCATGGCTCTCTCACGCTCTCATGGCCGCCACTGCTCCCAGCTCGGCCTGGCCTACGGTCAAATCCCCCCTGCCCCTCCCCATAACCACAGGCCATGTTTATCTGGACAGCCAGGCAGGTGAACCCTGAAGACGGAGCGACCGCAGGTCCAGCGGTGGGCAACCGCGCTGGAGAAGAACAACAGCCCCGACACCCATCCCGTGGTCAGCCGACGGGAAGCCAGTGAAGTCAGTGAGCAGAGGGGCGAAGGCTAAGAGGAAACTCCCACACTCTGGCCTGGTGATAAGACGCCCTGAGTAACGAGAGGTGTTTGTGCTTTACAGGGCTCAGGCACTTCAGTCTCACTCATGTAAAAACAGTGCCAACCCTGAGCTTCCTCCACTATTTAGGGCTAGAGGTCTATCTCCAGGGACTGGTACTGACATTCTGGAATACAAATCCTTAATTCAGATTAACCCAACTGCTCTTGACCTGCATCTCCTTGTTCTCTATTGATTTCTAACAATGTTACAAATGGACCTCCATTGCTATATTTATCGTATATTATGTAGTAAACATTTAGATACAAATACTAGAACATGGTGATTATGCATCATGTAACTAGTGTCATAGTGAACTAGTGAACTGGTACACTACCATGAAAGCCATTTGGAGAACACAGTGAGGAGGTAGACAATACAGATGGCAATACTATACATGACTGACCCTCCACATGTAGCCCTGAACACACACACACACACACACACACACACACAGACACACACACACACACACACACACAGACACATACACACACACACACACACACACACACACACACACACACACACACACACACACACACACACACACACAGACACACACACACACACACACACACACACACACACACACACACACACACACATACACACACCACACACACACACACACACACACACACACACACACACACACACACACACACACATCTGCAGCATGGCTTCTCTCAAGAATTTCCATGTCCCTCCCCTCTCCTCTCTGGGAGCCATTTAAGGATTGCATTTATGCATCGGCAACATGACTAATCAAATGTGTAGGATCAGGAGGGGTTTTCAGCAGAGGGGAAAAGAGGGGGAAAAAACTATGGAGCAAATCCTTGGCTGGCATGAGGGGGTCACACAAAGCCTCCGTCAGTATGCTCTTTGTGTGTGAGCGGAGAGGGAGAGTGTGTGTTGATACTATCAGAGGGTACAAATGAGTGTAATATAATAAGAGGTAATTGTGTTTTTGCATTCCTTACATGCTTGTGTTAACAAAATTAAACTGAGATCCATTACATTCAGACAAGACTCCAAATCTCACAGAGTTTTTGCTACTCCCTCTCTGTGTAGTTACTAGGAGGCACTTGCTTTTGCTTATGCGATGCATGACTGTGCTTGACTTATCATACTAATAATGACCACGTCATTAGAATATTGGTCAATACTGCGGGGAGGTCTGGAACGAACAAATATTGATTTTGCCTTGCAGGGCCTATCAGTTGCCGCTGTGCGTTGTGAAGTTAGACCACTGGTCAGCCCTCCAAACTGGGCCCTTGCATAAACACTTGGCCACGGTGAGTGCTTTCATGTTTATCCAGCGTGGAAAAAAAGACTCCATACGTCTGGCACGTCCAAGCAGAGATCTGAAATGGTGTAAGATCCAGTAACCAATAACAGAGCGCTTACCCAAACACAGGTATTTGCGAGTGCCAGTCCGACAGCGCGAGTGGACTTATTGGGTATAAACAAAGGGAGAGTGCTGAGCGCAGAGCAGCCCGGATCCAGGTGCCCATGCCTACCCCCTGCCAGCGCGCACTGCTTGACTGACACCCCGGTATTCCTTTATGCTTTCTTCCCTTCCCCCTCAGGTTCTCTCCCCCTTTTCTCTTGCTCTCTCTCTCTCTCTCATTCTCCCTCTCTCTCTCTCTCATTCTCCCTCTCTCTCTCTCATTCTCCCTCTCTCTCTCTCTCTCATTCTCTCTCTCTCTCTCTCTCTCTCATTTCTCCCTCTCTCTCTCTCATTCTCCCCCTCTCTCTCTCTCTCATTATCCCTCTCTCTCTCATTCTCCCTCTCTCTCTCTCTCCTCTTGTGAAATGAATAACATCACTCACAAGCTGCCTTACTGTATTTAACTCCTCCCCGCGGTGGAAATGAAGTGAAGAGGCTCTGGACATGCCGAACGTAAACAGCCGTGCTGTAGCCTCCATCCATCAGTGCACATTGCATAATGGACATTTAACATGAGCACACGGCTCAGGCTCAACACGCTCTGACAAATTGTGCACGGCACTCTTTATAATGTTAACATCGGCCATAAAGCCAGAGAGGCCCACGTGAGAGATGACCCCTGCCAGAGCCCAGATAACCTAGCGCTGCTCGGACAAATTTGAACTCCCTCCAGTCCGAGGACTGGGTGAAGGGGTGAGAACATAAACATGGGGGGAGGGAGAGGTTTGGTGTGCTGAAGATGAGGGAAAGTAAAACGGTTTGAAATATAGCAGGCCTCGAGGCTCTCTATCGGCCCTGCCATGTTTATGCTCCTATGCTGACAGGATGTGAGCTCAGCTAGGCTGCACAGAGACATTCCAAGCTCCACACTGCATTCATGGAAGCCTGAGACGGATGTGTGTTTGCTTTTTGTTCCACACATGCATTATCCTTCTGTACGGTGTTACTGTCGACAGGTTATATGGTTTCTCTGGAAACGTTTTCCACTGACAATATTGTTCACATTACGTTTGCCCCTTGCAAGAGGGTGAGAACAGGAGGATTGTAAAGCTACTTGAAAGAGAAGAAAAAGAGGGGTAGGAAGGTTAAAGTAGAGGCAGAAGACCCATAGGCAAAGGTTAATCTTCAATCACGTGGGGGACTTAGGAGCAACCCAGGGGTAATTACGGAAACCCAATCCCATCTCAAACAGCATGACTGAACAAAGAGAAAGGATTGTGTCAAGACAACTGTTTTTGGAGACACTGTACGACACCAGATCAGATGACCCCAGCCATTTCAAAACCCCCAAAAGGCCATTTTAAGAGAGAGGCATTAGTGCTGGGACGAATCGCTCATATCTGTGGTTCTCAGAGCAGATCTGCTGGCCAGTCCAGGAACACTCTGTGCTGTCGGGGAACTGTGACAGGTTGAGGCAAGCCAGTCGTTTTCAGCCAGTTAAGGTGGCATTTAACACGTTAGTGGTTCGAAGAGTTATGGGCCCTCTGAAAAGCCCCTTTGCCCCAGGTGAAGAGGCACCACGCTCAGGGTCTACTTTTGGAGATAATATAGCGGTTAAGCTACTGGCATCCACATGAGTTATCTGTGGCGTTTGAAGGATGTGGGGTAGTTATGATGGATGGGCCCTCTCAAAAATATTTTTATCCCTCATTTCATTTCTCTCTGACACAAAAACACACACATAGACATGAACTCTCTCTCTCTTACTCACACACGCACACACACACACACACACACACACACACACACACACACACACACAGCCTCCCACAAATGGGATACATCAACCACTTAGCGATATAAAAATGTGGTAGTTGGGTCTCAGAACCCTGTAATTTCTCATGGCTGTGATCACATTTGGTCTTATGGGGAATGATTCACCACGAGGATATGCGCACAAAAGTTTACCCCGAGGCGAGGACGACGAAAGTCAACAGCCATTTGGCCGCTAGGGCCCTTTTCACGGCTCGGGGTAGAAAAACAGCTCCCTCGCTTTAGTGCTGCTTGATGTTGTATATTACCGCGCGGTGGGGGCCCGGCGCTGGGCTTCCTGGCTTTCTTTCACTGCCCAGCCCATAAATCAAATGCAAAGGCAAACAAGAATACAACAGCTCTGTGCCGCGGCTGCTGAAACGAGCCTGCTTTCTCTAAACATTCCAGAGGGAGACTGGGGCCTGATAAGAACTCATGAGGGAAGGAGGGGGGAGCAATCTTCCCATGTATCGCCACCCCTCCACCACCACCACCACTTCCACTCACACACACACACACACACACACACACACACACACACACACACACACACACACCTCCCCACCCTTGTCTCTATTACTGGCGTGCGACCAGTGCTCCCAGAACAGCAAAAGAATATTTCACATAGTGTTCAGGAGCCTGGGGAGGGGCACGGGTTCGCACGTGCTCGCCGATGTGCTGATCCCAGGGCCCGGCTCCAGAGGATGGGGAAGATGGGGGGTTGAGAGAGGGGGTGCTGTTGCAGCCCTCGGGCGGCCCGCAAAGGGAGCCTGATCCAGGGAGGAGAAGCGGGGTGATCTGCGGGCATCAGGCCTCCGGCTCTCTGGCCGGAGTTGAAAGCACATGTGCGATGCATCAGTCCCGCAGCCCAAACACAGCTCCTCGGAGAGAGAGAGAGAGAGAGAGAGAGAGAGAGAGAGATGGAGACGAGAGAGAGAGAGAGAGAGAGAGAGAGAGAGAGAGAGAGAGAGAGAGAGAGAGAGATGGAGACGGAGAGACAGAGCGAGAGAGAGCCCCTATAAGCCTACCAAATCTCCAGCAGTCAGCCCCTCACCTTCATATCGGCTGATTTATTGCAGACACCACTTTGGAGCTTAGGCCCTGTCTGGAGGGCTCTCGGCCGGGATCGCGATGGCAACACACCCACCAGGGAAAAACAGTTACTGTACTCCAGCGCACTGCACACAAGAGACACGCAGACACATCTGAAAAAACCAAGAGCCACAGGCTGATTTGACTTTCAAATGCCGAGGTTAGCCTCCCTTAGTGTGCATAAAGCCCCAGAGTGAGTGAGGCTGATGGGCTGTGACAGATTATTCATTTTTTCGAGCCCCGATGTGGATCTGGCAGCGAGGACTCAGCGGGTTCTTCCCACCGGCCCGCTGCGTGTTTGTGCTGATGTGTTAACCACCAGGGAGGTGAGGCGGGGAGAGAATGTAGTGTTTACCCCAGGTGTTCAGGTGCGATAACAAACGCACACAGGGTCAGGGGTGCGCTGGCAGGACTGTCAACACAACGCAGGACAAACAAGCACAAACAGGATGCTTCTGCAGTGCTGTTGTTGACTAATCTAAAAGTGGCCTGAAAAACAAGATGCTACTGGAGCCGTAGAAAGACTCATTTTAGATGCTAACTCAAGCAGACATGTTTGTGGTATTCCGTGTTAAGCGAACAAGGCACCGATCTGAGCTGTGCCCGGCTGGAACATGAGAAGGATTCCAGTCTGCCCCATCTCCTCAGCAAGAAGATGGATGGCTCTCTACTATTGAATATTATGAAGTGGGTGCCCCCCATGCCCCCAACCACACAGAAAAGAATTGAGCAAAGCTCCATGAGTCTCTTCATGCACAAAACATGTACAAGTCAACAAGTCACTGTAAATCCCTCCTTAAAGTCCATTAGACAGTGCCTCAGTCACAGAGAGGCATGTGGACCGTGCTCCAGTGCGGTGATGCAAAAGCGGCTAAAGATTCCCCTAAACCCACACTGACCTCAGAGGGTCAGTGTGACATCATTCCACATTGGTGGTGGGATGTGGCGAGAGACAGAGAACACACAGCTGATCAATTCTGACAAGACTGGCAGTCTCCTTGCCTGGTAATTACTGGGGACAATACTAATCATAGCCACAAATGTAACCCCCAACACACTCAAACACACATACAAACATACACCACACACACACACAAACACAAAAACACACATACATACAGAAACCCCACGTCAAAGACCACGGGGGAAGAGAATTAGCATAGGGGCCGAAAGGGGTGTTTTGTTTCCCCCTTGCTGTGTTTCCAACAGCAACCATTAGTCTATAAAACCCCCTTTCTGTGAGAGAAACCAGGCAGCTTGATTGCATGCAGCAATTTTGAAAATTTCCGCCATCATTAAAAGTCACAACCCAATGTTCCCCATTAAGGCGCATTATACATTCCACCATTGCCTCAGCCTGTAGCATTGGCACCGAGTGCCATTTTAATCCTGGCCTTGATAGGTCTCCAAATCAGAGAGCCCCTGGCTCCATGCATAACCTGATCAGGGTTACAGGCAGTGGTCCATAGGTCAGGCTCCAGTTGAGAATTGCTGGGTGGGCTGTAGACTGATGCTTGACTTGAGAAGGGACCCACATAGCTGAGCCCACTCTGTGGTTACCCCCTATCTCTACTCTGAAACCTTTACTGGGGAAATATGAGTTATGACGTCAGTAATCGCAAGTACGGTTGCCAGGATCTGAATTTGGCCCATATTGGAAACTGCAGTAGTTGAAATGCTTCAACCACAAACCATTCGGGTTATAAGTTAAGGAATTCATTGGAATGCCGCTTTTGTGTGTGTGTGTGTGTGTGTGTGTGTGTGTGTGTGTGTGTGTGTGTGTGTGTGTGTGTGTGTGTGTGTGTGTGTGTGTGTGTGTGTGTGTGTGGATAGTATATACAGTATGTGTCTGCATCATCATGTTTTTGTGTCCTTGTACACATTAGTGAGGGCACACTTTTTTTCTCCATAAACATTTCAGCTCACGTAAAAAAAATTCAACAAGGTCAATGTGACCCTCCTCTAGGTGACTGAGGAGCCCTACGGCCATATTTGCCCCAAATTAAATGCAGGATGTTTTCACTAATTCACCTCCAAATGGCTTCCTTTGGGGCTTTTAGCGGCTCCTTAGAGTGCCAGGCCTCTTTAAAGCAGCGCTCTACCAAGATATCTGATCCCCCTTCACATCTGCATTACCTTCAGTCGCCCACCTCTCCCCCTGAAACTCTATTTGTGGCGATAAAAAAGCTAACCGTATAGCATTAAAGCAATATTAAAGCAATCCAGCTGAGCATGCCGGCTGATACACTGCAGTGATATTTTTCGGCTGCCGTTTATCAGCCGCAGATGAAACGACTGTACGGAGGGTGCAATTATGCCGAGTCAGAGTGCAAAATAAAGCCTGCGGGACTCACATGTGTTAGTTTCCAAGGCCCGACGCTTCTAGTTTGGGGACAATTTCATGAGTAAACAGAGGAATGGAGTGTAATTCTTGATTTTATTGTTGTTGTTTTTAGCCACAGCGGTGTTAGGCTGTGTGGCACCATTTCCTTCTGCCCAGGGCCCTCTGATCCACTGCAATAAAGTAGCAAAACCACCAACCATGCCCTCCCTCTCACTCTCTTTCTCTCTCTCTCTCTCTGTCTCCTTCATTCTCTCTCGTTCTTTCACCCTCTCTCTGTCTCTGGAAGTGAAAGCCTCATTTGTATTCAGCTGGCTGTTTTCAATTTATCTGGCCTCGTGTTTGCCATTTTCTCTTTTTCCTCTGCTGTTTCCACTTCCACCCAACACTTCATCAGTGACTGGGTCTACTGTGTGCCATCCACCAAACAGCAGCAATAAACAACTGCCACAGACGATGCGTGTCTTGGAGCCGGCAGGCCGCTCGTTTGTCTGGAGCGACGAGGAGCTCTGGAGATGCAGCGGCTGTGGGTGGGTGGGGGTTCTGGGGGGAGCAACGGAGGAGTGGGGGTTGGGATTGGTAGGGCTGGTAGGAGTCGGGGGCTCTTAAATCTCATAACCCTGAGGCCTGACAGTGCTGAGGCCACAGGCGCATACGCAGGAATGTCCATGGCACACGTTCCTGCCTCCGTCAGCACCCTGCATCCTCTGTTTTACGGGGGAGCCTCCTGCCGGGGTGTGGGCTGCTGCTGCTGGGGGAAAGCGGCCGCTGCCCTCTCGCCCCAGGTGGGGAGGCGCGCTAATTTGTCGTGACCTTGTCAAAGTCTACCTCTGCAATAAGACGCATCCAGTTGCCCCACCATTCCCTCTGCACTTCCCAGCTGTTATCTTATCAAAGTTTTGTCACCTGGTGCAAGAGCCTTTTTTTTCCACTTCTGTGCCGCTTATCACGTGGGAATGCAGGCATCTTGAATCCATTTTCACGAGCCAGCTTGGCAGGCGAGGGCTGCGCTGGCTCATCTCAAGGTACACTCCGTGAGGATAACGGTACGGCTTAGATGATAATACCCATCATTCTGCATACTGTGAAGGTGTACCATCACCTTGTACAACGTATAGGCCCATCAAAGTGAAACATTTGTGATGTTCTATTTCGGGTTGAAGAAAATAACTCACTGCCAAGAACAGCCACTGCTAAAAGCCCAACAAGAACTCTGAACTGGGAAGGGCCCGAATAGAAGGAATACCATCACTGGTCTGATGAGCAGATCATTAAAGTCTGTGATTAAATTCTATTCTAGACTAACTCCCCGAGCATTTTTGAACAGCACCCTACTCAACTCACACTCACACACTCATACAGCAAATGACCCGAGACAGAACGTTTCACATCATCAATGATTTATGCCTTGACTCATGCAGTGGGAAACTGCGGTGACTGCTGCAGCTCGCCATCTGATCAGCAAGTGCATAGAGAGTAGGGTCTGGCTCCTGGATGACCCGCGCCACTGCCAGGGATCCGATCACACACGACGCAGGACGGGGAGCCACAGAGGCCGAGCCTGAGGAGGAGGAGGAGGAGGAATATCGCAGCCCTGATGCAGATTTATTCATCTGGCAGCCCCGCGCAGCAGCGACGCCGAGCGCATCGGCCAGCCAGGAGAAATGATCCCGAACGTCCATGACGGGGGGAGAGCTTTAAACAGCCATTCATCACGCCGACATTCCACACTGTACAGTACAAAGCTTTGTGCTGCGGCGGATTCCTCTCTCCCACTCGTAGAGTGAAAGGGTGGGTGTATGTGTGTGTGTGTGTGTGTGTGTGTGTGTGTGTGTGTGTGTGTGTGTGTGTGTGTGTGTGTGTGGTGGAGGGGGGTTGGATTGGAGCTGCATTTGTTGAGAGCCTCTAAAGCCCCTAAATCACAATTAGAGCCAGGAAACACAATAATGGAGGAGACAGCTGAGTTTCAGTCACCATTACACCATACCTCCTTTACCATTCTTTTCACAAATCAAGCTATGAGAAGTCACCATTACACCATACCTCCTTTACCATTCTTTTCACAAATCAAGCTATGAGAAGTCACCATTACACCATACCTCCTTTACCATTCTTTTCACAAATCAAGCTATGAGAAGCAATCTACCAGACTATAGAGATCATGAAGAAGAATGGGGAAATTCATTAGTGCTGTTCTCTAACATGGATATGCAAGGCTTGAAGAGAGAACTCCAACCCTCTCAATGCGTACTAGCTGCGTGTCACAGCATGCTAGCCCCCTCTGAGGCCAGCTCATCTCAACACCGGGCCAAATGACCGCTCATCTACTGGGCACTTGAGGAGCACGAGAGCGCCACAGTGGGACTGAGTGGGACAGACAGCTGGTCATCTCCGGCATCTAACTTCCACACAAGCTGCCGGAGAGCCTCTGATGAGTGTTTAGCCTGAGAGCGCCGCGTCTCATGCTCCGCTCGTAACTCACTCAGCGGACACTCTTAAACTGCACTCTGTCCGGCGGCCTCCTCGCTGCCGCCCAGTTTTAGGGGGATTTTATGTGCGCGGAGGTATCCATCATGGCGTGTCCGGAGATGACTCGAGTCGAGCAGCAGCACAGCTCTGGCTGGACCCAGCTGGTGGAGAGCGCGAGCGTCCGTCCGCCTGCCTGCCTGCCCCGCACCGCGCTGAGCGGCTACCGCAGAGGAGATCGAGTGCGCCACTGGGTCACTGCCAATGGGATGCTCGCGGTTCCCATGCAAACAGCATCGTAGCGTCAGAGTGGAGACATACATATTGGTTTACGTTTCTCTTGGCTGTTCAAAGGCATTCTGAGGATGGTGAGGCAAGCGATGTGGAATTTTTTTGGAGACTGATAATGGAGAAAAATAGCCGCCGCAAACATGAGCAGAGCTGCAGTGAAATTAATGGAGTCTGGGGAATTCAGAGAAGGAAAAAAAAAGTGGGGGATGCATTGAGGGGGGAGGGAAAAAATGTATGTAACAGAATTTTCTCCCCCAGATTATCTAGGACGTTGATAGATGTTCGACATTACTCTTTTTTCCCCTCAATTTCAGCCAAATTGGTCAAAATTACATCTGCAAAAGTGCCAAAAACACAAATTGCTCTTGGTTTCCCACGGTTGAGATAAATCCACGCTCTGGTCAGAAAATGTAGACACGGAGTGTCCAGAGTCTCACGACGTCCAAACCAACGTGTCACAGAGCTCGGGGTGTGTGCATTTTAACCGATAGCTTCATATCTAGATTAGCTTGTCCAGCCAGTCTGAAAATAGACTCCCCAAACAACTCCCCAATTACAGAGCTCTGGCACAAGTTGGAGAAGGCTGGAGAATCGTTAACAAGTGACATAACAGTCCTGAAGATTTAACTGTTTACAAATGGCCTGTCGTATACACACCCATGTCACTCTCTAATGTGGTCATTAATCTCTACCTGTGAGATCAAGTGATTTAATGGAGTCTGTGAGTGACCTAATAGTGTGTTGACAGCAACGCCATAAACACAAGCAGCTGAAAAGCTCAGTCACTGACACCTGGACTTTTTTATACTGCCCATTTCACCAGGCCTGACCCCTGGAATGCGGAATGAGTGATGGTTCCTCCAGCCAAATGCAGACACTGGGTCTTTATGGAGAAGCCCTAGACAGGTCTGCCCCAGTCTCATTGGCCATGGTGGGGAGACTCAGCCATGGTGCAGTACTAGGGAACAGCTATTGTTGGAGGTTCTCAGGAAGACACCCCCCTCTCCCTCCGGTCAGACTCATTCGCTCCAGTGGACAGGGAAGCGCGTGCTGACACTGGAAGGACACACCACTTCCAGTCACAAATCAGAGGTCAAGGCCACTCGGCGTGTGCGAGGGCAACACTCTTGTGGTCACACTTTAGCAGCTCACCGCAACACACAGAACAGCTGCTCAGTGATGTCCCCTCTCAAGTTTACATGGAACACTCAAACAAGGAGCTGCTGTCCTACCTTTTGTCCTAGACAGCATCTAACATCCAGCACCAATTCTATTGGTAAACTTTGATAGATTCATACTTCCATTCACCACAATCAAAACTACATCAACATGCAGAGTCAAGCACTTGAGTCTCTAACTTTATCTGGGTGCACATCCAGAGCCTTCCCACGATCTCAAGCCCCATCTACTCCCACCCCGATCCAGACCACACTCTCCTCTCCCCTTCATTACACACATCTGACAGCAGTTAGGGCACCGGCCCGCCGTGTCTTTACATAGAACATACAAACGAGAGCGCAGCACGAGCAACTGCAAGGGCAGCATTTACTCCTCTGTGAGAGAGAGAGGGAGGGCGAGAGACACATAGATAGATAGAGTGAGAGAGAGAGAGAGAGAGAGGCTAAAAATTCCAGGCATTTTTGAGGTGAGAGTTGTTGTCATCCCAGCTCGCCCTACTCTGCTTACCTGGTAGAAGACGGTAGTCATCCTTAAGCCCGGTGCTGGTAGTCTAGCACCGCATTCTGCTGCAGCTGCTGCGGAGGCACAGCAAGAGCCAGAGAGGAGAGGAGAGGAGACGAGACGAGAGGAGAGGGGGACGGAGACGTCTGTGGCTGACCGAGGGGCGGGGTGGACCTCACACAGGACACACACACACACTCTAACAGACACACACACACACACAGACACACACACACCTTCCTGGAGGTGCGCAGGTTGGGGAGTAATCCGAGAAGTAGCGTGAAGAAGAAGGTGTGCACAGTAGTGCCTTTCGCTTCAGCAGGCTTATGCAGTCTAAAAACAAATCAATGGCTTTTTCCCACTCTTTCTTTCTCCTCTCTCGTTCTCTCTCTCTCTTCCTCTTAGTCTTAGTTAGTCTCTCTGTGCTATTCAGAGCAGAAAACAATCAAAAATATATACACTAGGTACAACCTCCGGAGCACAGAGGTGCGTCAACTTCAGCCGAAGCACCCGAGGACTGAATGAGCGCGCGGCACAGCACAAAAATCTGGGCAGTCTGACTGCGGGCTATTGCTATTCCCCTTTCCCTCTCTCTTATCCTCCCTCCCTCCCTCCCTCCTTCTCTCTCTCTCTCACTCACACTCACTCTCTCTCTCTCGCTCTCTGTGAGCAAGCGTGCATGTGAGGGGAGAGGGGGAGAGGCTAAGAGAAAAAAGGAAAAGACAGCCAAAAGTATATACAGCTGAAATTCCCGAGAAGCTCAGAGGGCTGGACTTGAGTTTGACAGACAAAAGCCCCCCTTTCTTGTTTCTGAGCCCCTTACCTCCCTCCTCCTCCTCCTCCTCCTCCTCCTTCTTCTCCTCCTCTTCCTCCTCCTCTCCTCCCTCCCCCTCTCCCCCTCACCCTCCCTGTTCTCGTTGTTATCAAGTTCTCAGTTTACAGGTTAAACATGAGTTGACAAGCTCAAAGCCTGCCTCCCCAGCATTGGCACAGCTTGCTGCTCAGTGTGGGGGTGCACACGCCGCCGCCACTGACTCCAGATCAGTGCGCCGCAACTCCTGGCTTATTTATACAACAATAACGCTCCTTCGCACACTGACAGGGATATCAAACAAACCACCTTAATCCCTTGAAATAGCAATTACCTCATCAAGCCACATGGCATTGAGCAAGTGATCGTTTTTCCAGTGGATGTCACCCCACTCAGGGGGAGGCGAGAGGCGACCCCTACCCACCAGAGAGTCTTATGAGCCATGTCGGTAGAAAACAGAACGGCCTCTGCCAGTTCTGATGAAACGTAATAAGAGAATAGATGAGATTGGTTGTGTTTTACTGTTAACAGATATATGGCGACAAGCCTCATGTAACTCTGTCTGCTATGGGAAAGGCAAAAAACACACAAGCTCGGTTGAATGGAAGTTATGCGGTGGTTATTTATACGACTTTGGAATCAAGGCAAACGAAAATGACTGAGTAACTTTTTAGAGAGATCTCAAACAGTTGGAGGGGTATAAAAAGAGGGCCTGTAGGATGCAACCTCTGTTGTCTCTGTCAGCATATCATTATGTTGTCTTTCATGAAATACCTCAAAACAGCCGCAACTGTCTTCACGATTTTCTCCGTATTTAATTATTGGATTATGGCAAAATATATTTTGAGGGGGTAAAAAAAAAGACCCTACCAACCCGCAAACCCCCCAAACATTGTTCTTGCCCATAAATAAACTCAGATGTCTCTGACAGATAATACTGCGGTTCATGAAGAGTGTAACAAAACCGTTAATAATAAAACATACAAAAGAAACCTCACACAGCCTATACTGTTCTCAACGGCCAGGTTATTCTCTCAGATGTTTCCCAAGGGAAGCCACCACAGACACTGGAGCTGCTAAGGGCTCTTTGAAGAGCGCTGTTTGTGGCGCGGCACAATGTGCTCTCTGTTGGGGTCCCGGGTGCGCGCGCGTGCGTGTTCATATTACTCCAGCAACCCCCTCCATACCACCCCAGCATGAGCCTACACATCCACCACAGCACTGGAGGGTGGAGGGGGCAGGGACGTTACAGTCAAACAATGCGGACAAGCTGTGCTGGCAAAATACACTCCTGAGATGTCTGTGAGTCATAGCGTCAAAAATGCATTGAGGTCTACAAATGCACGCCATGTCATCTTGTTACGTGTGACATGCTTGAGACGGCCGAATGAGGTAAACTTAATTTAGTCACTCAGGCTGAGCTATCCCTTTTTCTATGGTGACTCTTTATTTCCATATATCAAAACATGCAATCAACCACAGCAACTACACATTATTTTCTTTTATATAGAGAGCCAGCATTTACAACTATCCTGAAAAAACACACGGCAGTTAGTGTTCCAAATGGAAAATGCTTAGCTATTTGTATGCTTCTACCGAAGTAATTACACCCGAGACGTCCTCTTCAAAGTGAGGTGACTATTGCGTCTGTTCCTCCTGTTGTGTTCACCAGATGTTGGTGGGGCCGTGAGATCTGGTATTAATGACAAGCTGGTGGGGAGGGGTGTGGTAGGACAACAAGGTGCATACGCATACGCGAGTGGAATGTGCCGCTTCCTTACTACACCTCAAGAGCAACGCTTGCCACTGCACAGAAAAAAAATCTAGGCTGCCGTCAAAATGGGACCCCATGCTTAGGGAACTTCCCTGGCTCTAGGTGTTTGTGTGTGTGTGCACGGGCAGATCCATGAGAAAAGTGTGCCCAGGCGAGGTGGTGCCATGTTACGAGTCTGAAATATTTCCTGTGTCCTGGCTTTTATTACCGTTTATTATGCCCCTGCTGCTACCTCTAATAAGTATCAACATCACCATAACTAAGCCTCAGGTAGATATTTAATGTCTGCTGTAATGTGTCAGAGCAAAGAACATAACAAATACCTGGCCTGACATTGCACAGTTGTGAAGAGAGGAGAGAAGAGGCGAGCACACGAGAGGGAACAGAATCACGAATCTTGTTGCGTTATGTTATGCAGGGCCACTCTGGGAATTCCAGCAGCCGAGATTCTTAAGTCAACTCACATGATTCTCCAGGAGGGGAGGTCGGAACATCCTGCCGGAACATGCAGGGGCCAATCGGAGCTCCTGCGGGGAGGCGTATCGTGAAGAGCTGGGCAGGGAGCCTACCACAGCGGACCTCCCCGCTCCCAGCACACAGGGCAGCATATGGACAGCATGCATGCACTGCACAGCCTGGGAACTGTCCAGCCTGCCTGCCTGCCATAGCTCAGACTTTGTCATATACAAATGACCATGCACCATGTTAAATCAACAGCACACCATCAGCACTGCAACACTGTACTTATGTGGAGAGATGTGACGGATTGCTGTCAACAAACGTGCCTGCAAATATTGTGCAATTCTGCAATCCAAAATGCTTTGAAGTTGTCTCAACTGAAAAAGGAAAGGATCAATGCAATGACTCCACGAAACCCGTTGCAACATCGATAGCATTGAGGCCAGTGTGTGAGGTCTGTATGACTAAGTGTTTGAAGAGTTTTCTTACTCTATCTCTGTCTAAGTCTCTCTCTCTCACACACACTTCCCTAAAATATTGAGCCAATTTAACCAAACATGGAACCTCTACAGAGACTATTCCACATGAACATATTCCATTGCTTCCCATGCATATGCACATGCACTGATCACAAGTGTAAATATTTACTGCAGGAAAGAAATTTTTTCGAAGCAAGGATTTGGCTGACTACTTGCCATGATCTGGCAAACACAATTGAGAGCAACTCACTCTCTCTTTGCCTTTCTCTCTCTCTCTTTCTCTCTGCCTGTGTCTCTCGCTATTCTCTCCGTATTGGATTACTCACATGGCAGCGTGAGTCTGCAGGAATTCTGCTGATTAGTCGATTCATAATCAAATGGGGATGTCAGACGGGCCTCAGACAGACGGGCTGCTCTGGAGTGGGGAGAGCACACACGCAGCTGCTAAGACTTGGAGGGAAGATCTCCCAGGGCTGACTCAGGGCCTTTCCCAGCACTCACACACACACACACACACACACACACACACACACACACTCACACACACACACACAGACACAGACACGCACGCACGCACACACACACGCAGACACGCAGACACGCAGACACGCACACTTAGAAAGACACACACACAGAAACACGCAAACACACATGCACACACACACACAGACACAGACACACACACACACATACACACGCACGCACGCACGCACACACACACGCACACACGCAGGCACACGCACACACACACGCACACTTAGAAACACACACACACAGAAACACGCAAACACACATGCACACACACACACACACACACACACACACACACACACACACACGCACACGCATTACAGGCACAGCACACACACACACACACACACACAAAGAAACCCCCCCACACACACACACTCACTCACACAAAGACTCCACAAACCCAACACATCCCAGAGCTATAATATAATAATATTAATAAAGCTTTATTTGTATAGCACCTTTTCATACACAGAATGCACAGCTCAAAGTGCTTTTTACATTTGAAACATGTAACACAATAATAGTCAGTCAGTCATTATCAATCACTTTTCTTTTGCTGTTTATGTTATACTCAGCAACATATCAAAAATATAGAAAATGGCGCCATAAGACTGGCAGCCTTAACCCTCTTACCCCCCACAAGCACGCCATATATAACTGTGGCAAGGAAAAACTCCCATATTCCAGGAAGAAACCTTGAGCAGAACCTGACTGACAATGGGGGAGCCCATCCGCTTCTGGCTGGCTCCCCCAATAGTAAGTGCAGATGTAGAATAATCTGGAAAATGTAGTTCACAGGATAAGATGGAGTTAACTAAAGCTTTCCTGTACAGGTATGTTTTCAGAGATCTTTTAAAAAATATTTACTGAACTCCGCTTCTGCTTGATGTACAGAGGCAGGGTGTTCCATAGGTTTGGGGGGCATAATGGATAAACGAAGCTTCTCCACTTTGTTTGTGGAGCACTTTGGGTACGATTAAAAGATTAGAATTGGATGATCTAAGTTTCCTTTGTGGTTGATAAGATATTAAAGCTCAGAGATATATGAAGGTGCTATGCCATTCAGAGCTTTGTAAGTAATTAACATAACCTTAAAATCAATTCTATAGGAAATAGGGAGCCAGTGCAGTTCAGCCAACACAGGGTGATGTGTTCTCTCTTCTTAGTCTTAGTTAAAAGTCTAGCCGCAGAGTTCTGTATGAGTGCCAATTTCTTTTAGATGTTTTTTGGGAAGACCAGTGAAAAGTGCATTGCAGTAGTCTAACCTGCTAGTGATAAAGGCGTGAATTAGCTTTTCTGCATCTTGTTGAGTTAAAAGGGTCGCACTTTGGCAATGTTTCTCAAGTGGAAATAGGCTGTCTGAGTAACTTTACTGATATGGGGCTTAAAACTTAACTCTGCATCTAAGATGACACCAGGCTTGTTACTTTTTTGGTTTGACCTGGTGTGCCAAGTTCCCCAGATTACTAAGAATAATATCTCGCTTTAGTTTTGGTCCAACCAGAAGTACCTCTGTTTTGTCATCATTTAGTTTCAAAAGTTTTTGCTCATCCACTGATTAATGGAGGTTAGGCATGCAGTGAGGGAGCAAAGGCCATCTGGGTTAGTTGGCTCCACAGAAAAGATACAATTGGGTATCATCTGCGTAGCTGTGGAAGTTTACATTATGCTGACTTATGACGTTTCCCAATGGGAGCATATATAGAAATAGCAGGGGACCAAGGCAGCTCCCTGGGCCACACCAAAGGCAAGTCATGTTTTTCAGATACATGATCTCCTAGACTGATATAAAAAATCTCTGCCAGTAATGTAGGTTTGAAACCAGTTTTAGAGCATTATCAGAGAGACCCACCCACTTTGCAAGTTATGGTGAATTGGGGATGCTATGATCAATGGTGTCAAATGCCGCACTCAAATCCAGAAGAATAAGGGATTGAGACTTTGTTTGAGTCGGTAGCTAGTCTGAGATCATTGACTATCTTTACTAGAGCCGTTTCTGTGCTGTGATTTGATCTAAAACCTGATTGGAATTTTTTTTCAAGGATACTGTTTTCGTTGATGAGGAAGGTATTTAACTGATTGCAAACAACTTTTTTCAAGTACTTTGCTCAAAAACGATAGATTTGATATAGGCCTGTAGTTGCTCAGATTGGTATGGTCAAGTTTTGACTTTTAAGTAAAAGGTTACAGGCGCCCTCCGCCCTCATGTCGTGACACACCCCGTGTGGAACGCAGAGTGGAGTGAGGTGGAGCTGGGAGAAGAGGAAACACAACTCATGCAGGGTGTCAAGGGGACCATGTGTTTAGAGGCATCTCCACACTGGTCTGACTTGGTGTAAACTGTGAGCGGCGCTAAGCTATGACTGTAACTGTAATTTCCCTGCATATCTACGAAAGATCTATTAGTCACTACAAGAAAACTGCTGTCTGACTTCTAACACATTTCATACTTTTTCCCAGAAATAGTTGTAGTCAAACCCAACCTCCAATTGTGATATGAGTTACAAAAAGCATTTGTTTGAGGTAGGCTCTATCCGGTCGGTTTAAATCCACTTAAATGCATCCAAAACACCAAATCACTTTGGCCATGTCATTGTCCGCCACAGCTGTCTGCTTCCAATCAGGCTTTGTGGGATTGCTGCATGTTGCCTCATTCTGCCCTTTCTCCACCCCCCCCCCCCCCCCCCTCTCTCTCTCTCTCTCTCTCTATGTTCCTCCTCTTTTCCCTCCATCCGCAGCTCTACCCTTCCACCAGAGACTAATGCTTCATACTGTTACTCACTTGGCCTGGTGTTTACATTCTTTCCAGTGTCTTGATTACTCCATCTTGCCAAAGGTTGGGCGTCTCTGTTTGTTTTCTCGACCGTATCTAAGCACGTGGCACGGAGAGTTAACAAGCCAAGAGGGGGAAAAAAAAAGTCACCGTGAATTGAAACGGTGTTTTGTGTGACTGAGTGGCCGCTCTGTTACAGTGCGTAAAGAAAGAGTGTAAACCCCCGCAGCCATAATTCTTCGCCTGTGGGACCACAAGCCAAATGGAGTCAGGTCCTGAGCTGCTGAGCACTTTAAAAGAGCTAATGATCTGCTTTCACAGGCTCCGTTTCACTGAGTAGGCTTATCGCCCCCGGAGCTTGTTTTCAAACAACCCCGACTCACCCTCCCCTTTACCGCCACTCAGCAGCACTCCTCCAGGAGACGGAGGGGCCAGCGTGTCAAGGCCAACCCCAGTGATGCTGCTGGGATGACGGCCATGAGAGTGAGGGAGAGCCCCTGTTCACCTGATGTCCACTGTGCTGGGTTATGTGGAGCTGGAAGTTATGTGGAAGCCGGCTGGCCTGCAATATTGATGCTGTTATCAAAAGCTCCTGTGGGATAGGTCACTTGGATGTTCTGGAGCAGCCTTGCCCCAAAAAGGGCCTAAACAATGGTCAACGTTCCCAACTGGCCCACTTCAGGCAGCGCCCATGAGTGCTTGTCTGCAAAGGGCCGTGGGACTGTTAGTTTATGAGAAGGTGGGGGAAGAGGCATGGGCCAGATGATGGGCTCTTACCATCATCTGAGCAGAGCCCACAATGCATTGCAGCACACAAAGGAGGAGTCTGTATAGCAAGCATGCTTTACAAAAGATCATGTGGTGTCTTACGCTCATTTTCCAGAAAAAAAAAAGGGAAAAATAAAAAACCACAAGGAAAAGAAACTTCATCCTTCCATTACTCCCAAAACAGCCCCCCATGACCCGGCTAATCACTGGAGAGTTACCTTCCCACTCCCTGACAAATTGCCCTCAGCCTGCAGAGTAGGGAGTGTGTGGGTTTAGGCCATTACGCGCTGCCATTCTATCCGATGACACGCCGGGTACAAGGTAACATTAACACCACACGCATACCAGCCTTGATGAAGTCCCAGTAGGTGGTGTGTGAAACAAACCCCATACAGCATGTTGACCACAGAGGACCTCAAAAGAGGGCAAATGTTCATGTGCAAATGTTCATAACACACGCACACCATCTCAACAAGAACACTGTATCTACTGGGTATGGAGGAGAGGTAATGGATGACCATTCAAACCATAACCATAACTGTGACCAGTGAGGCGTAGAGCTTTTTATCTGTTTAGACTAGAGCATTAGCCAACAGAACAGATGACTTTATAATTGCATTGTCTGGAAATATCAAATGGTCCGAGAACAGATGGAGAATTTCAGATAATATAATGTCCTTCCCCACATGCACAAACCCCCTATTCAACAAGATCAATAACGAACATCTGATTCATTTTGAGCCAATGAAATCCCTGTTGTCATGTACACAACAAAGTGAAAAGGCAGGGTTTGGACAAGAGAGCCATGTCCTGTGACTTCTAATTAAATTGAATTCATTACGTGCTCTCTCCAATATGAAGATAAATCGCCTAGGCTGTTCACTTGGACAGGGTACAGGGAATGAGGGACCTGGAGATTTACACAAAGGATATGTTCTCTCTCTCTCTCTCTCTCTCTCTCTCTCTCTCTCTCTCTCTCTCTCTCTCTTTTCTGCAGCTTTTTTCAGTAACTTCCACAACACACTCTCCCACACACATAGCCATACACAGACACACACTCCCATGCTGTACACACTCTCCCTCCCATCGAGAACAGTTTCACACCATTTCCTGAACGGCAGGAAGTCTCACTCCCCCTCAGTCTACTGCAGCCCAAGCAGCAATCACAAGAGAAGGAAGTTTATAGATTCTACCCTCAGATGTCTAGATATTTTTGACAACCATCCTTCTTTTTGACAATTCTATACTCACAGCAAAAATCCTGTTTCTACGGGAGTGCTCTGCAAGGTTCAGCTTTATCAAGTCCAGTTGTTTTTCACCCCAGAATACCCCCAAAGAGAGATGGAGGGAACGCCTACTGCCACGGCCGCAGGAAGAGAATCGGATGAGAGCAGTTCCATGAGTACCGATGGGCACACCCTGATAGCAGGCAGCCCAGTGTGTGAAGGCATTGTTGGGCAGCGGGTGTGTGGGGGGTGGGGGTGGACAGGGAGCGCATTGCAGGGCCTGTGGACGTGAAAACCTGAGCAGCACAAAGGCGAAGCAGAGCCTGGGACTGGGGTTCAGGCCAGGAGGGAGGACTCTGGGCAGCCGAGAGGGAAACAGAGGAGTCTGAACGTGAATCCCCCTCCTCCTCCTCCTCCCAGGTCCACCTCCTGCCTCTAATTAATCCTCTCTCTCTCTCCTCTCTCTCTCTCCTCTCTCCTCCTCCTCCTGCCCTCTGTCTTCCCCATTCTCTCTCTCTCTCTCTCTCTCTCTCTCTCTCTCTCTCTCTCTCTCTCGCTCTCTCCCTCTCCCTCTCTCTGTCTCTGTCTCTCTACACCCTGCTTTTTGTGAGTGAAATCCCCTGTGCTCGCCCCAGTTCCCATGCCAAACCCAGACTCTAGCCTACGCTACACCCCATGAGAAGATTAAAACCGCTTCGTCCATATTCTCGAAAAAGACACGGCTTTTCAATTATGCTCCAGCAATAAATCATCCCTAATGGCAAACTCTCCTCTCGTTTTCTTGCCCTCCAAAGTGACTCCTCCGAGCCGCAGATGCGGAAGCAGAGAAGGCCCAGGCACCCAAGGGGAGCCACTGCCAGAGGTCTGGGGGAGAGAGAGATGTTGGGCCCCCTAGGAGGGAGCACACTCAGCTTTCCTCCCCAACCCACACTGTGTGCGGAAGCAAACACCCATACACTCTCTCTTTCTCTCTCTCTCTCTCTCTCTCTCTCTCGCTCTCTCTCTCGCTCTCTCTCTGTCTTTCACTATCTCTCTTTTCTGCATAGTTTCACCACAGAGCTTACTGTAGGCGGGCAAAACAAATCCACTTAAAGAGAGCAGGGCCCGCGGCATGAATGCAATCGGAAATGAGCCTTGACTTATCATAGAGCGGATCCGCAGACGTGCCGCAAGACTGACAAACGTACTGTGATGAGCTGAACTGGAACATGTGAAGTTTGGCTCTATAAAACTGTAAAACTGGGAGTGGCCATAAATAGATAGCAGTAAACATAACACAGACTTTGCAACACTTCCGTCTCCCATAACTAGCTACATAACAAGACATCAGCTGAGAATACTTGATGCAAACTACTTCATACAAGTGCTTGTTTCATTGCCACCCACCCCCATTCCATAGTCAAATAAGGTCTTCCATTTCACCCCTTATTGCCATACAATGCCCACCTGGTTCGGTCCAAATCGGGAGAGGGAGCAGCAGTGAGTTCAGGTCCAGAGTCCTCAGCGTTGGATAGCAGCAACAGGACCGGCTGTGTCTCTCAGCAGGATAGAGCCGTGTTAAGGACGCGCCCCGGCACAGGAGCAGGGCTGCCCACCGGGGCTGAGCCAACACACACTTCCTTTCCAACCGCTGAGAAACTCCACCTAACATGCTAATACGCTCCCATGCTCTCACAACTCCCCGACAACAACAACAACAGCAACACAAGCCTCCGTCTGCCCCCTGTACTCCTCACAGAGGCAGGCTCCCTGAAGGACAATTAGATTATTACCCTTTCGCCACAGTGCTGAGCCCCACTCACTTATCAAAGTCTAATCTCGGTAAGAGCCAGCGCATCCAGGTTGATAGCAATACAAATCGGTCTGCTGACTTGAGCCTTGCAACGGGCCATGTATTTTTTTTTTTTTTTTTCCTGGCCACCTTTTTTAATTACATTTCCATACGCCTCAGTGTTAGCAAACCAGCTCAAGTCTACATTTAAAAGGAGCAGTAGGCAAAAAAAAAGTGTTGGAGGCGCAGACAAACAGACAGGTAAATCACACTGTTCTCCAGGTGAGAGGAGGACAAGCCATGACAAACCGACTGCACATGCTCAAAGCACCACTCGGAGGGCTGCGGTGTCTGGAGGTGTCAAAGCCAAGGGGCAGTAAAAGATATGAAATAATGCTGGCATGCTCTTCTCATGCCAGAGGGAGAGGGGGATAGAGAGAGAAACATGGAAGGAGATGGGGAGAGAAAGAGAGAGGCGGTGAAGAGTTCTTTCTTCTTCCATGTGTCTGTTGGGATACATGTGGAACAGGAGCCGCGTCCAAGCGTTGGTTCCACAGTTTATAGCCTCTCAGAGGAACATTCAGAACCCTGCTGAGGAGGTGTGGGACCAGGCTGAGCTCTCTTAGGCTGAGGGCTGGAAAATCACAAGAGCTTGTGTTAGCCAGGCTTTGTGTATTTTAGCATTAGGGCAAGCGCAAGTCAATACAATTTTACATCCATTTGTTGACCATACGAGATATCTATGGTAACAAGTGTCTTTTCTGGGAGGAAAACAAACTGTGACTCATGAGGATGTGGCTCCACTGAGAGTGCTTGAATCTGAAGTCCACTGCTAAAACTCAAGTCCTTGACCGTTGTATTAGGAAAGTCCTACAGCTGTGCGTAAGACTTTCTAATCCACCCCAGCCGGACACATGCGCTGATGGCACCAGAGAGGTTGGGATGGGATCTGGCCTGCTACCGTCAGAGTGAGTCACAGAATCCCACCCAAACATTTCACCACAGACAAGCGCCAGGCTGAGTCACTCCTAACACAGATGCTTTGCCCCATCTACACACCACTCTCTGGTCTTGGTGCAGAACCTGATATCTCCAAACATGGTTCCTTTCTGTGATTTCAAATGGACATTTAGGCCCTCGTTCTTCGCCCAACCACAGGGATTAGTGTTGTACTAAGACTGTGTTCGATGTCATTTCTTCTTAGCTGCCAAACCTCCGAAAGCAAAACAAAAGCAAGAGCAATGGACCTAAACGTACAGCGCCTTGGCTTGGGGTGGCTCCATCCCCACAGCCCCTACCACATCAGGCAAAACTACCGCTCCTGCAGAGGCTAGGACAATAAACACGACGGGGTCATAAGTCTATCATTAGCGGCAGGCAGTCGGCAGAAACTCTATCTAAGAGCGGCCCCACAGCGCCGGAGGAAATGGACTGAGGCGTCGCAGAGACAGTATTAAAAACCGTGGACGGGATGCTCTGCCAGTCCAAACAATAGCACAATTTTATTTGGTCCGCACGAGAGCAGAGATGGACGTTTGAGTTGGGGGGTCATACTGAAATAATGAAAATATATTCCTCATCACGAGCAGAGTTTAAAACCAGGATTCAGAGAGACACAGGAGCAGCACGGGGTGATTAGAGGCGACCTGTGTCCTGATCTCTCTCCGTGTTCTCTCACGGTGCCTGTTTCTCAGGCCCTCTATGCTCATTACTCTGCAAGCATACAGTAGTTTCCTTCTAAAAACATGCTTTATGTGCCCGGGAAAAAAAAAAGAAACATATGGGGCCCGTCGCCTCCTCTTCCACACCGCAGGCTTGCAGAGGAGGGAGAGAGAGAGAGAGAGAGAGAGAGAGAAAGAGAGAGAGAGGGAAGAGGACAAAATGTTGCCTTTCGCATGATGCTGAGTCACCCAGCTGCGAGAGGGCCATGGTCAGTGAGTGGCTAATATTGAATGTCCTTTGGAGTAATGAGTCCTGTGGTCTGACTCTGTGTCCTTAAACAGCGCAGATGCAGTATAACGACGTACACTTTAAAGAACAACACTGTTGCCAGTGGTTTTGATAGATTGCAGCCAACGTATACAGAGACAGCAGGCCCAGGGAGAGTTTTAGAAGGGAATGTTTCTCAGACATGGAGCACATTTCTCCCTCAGCACAAAGCAATCTCATACCAAAACACGACCCAGAGTGCACTTCCACACAGCATACTGAGGGGGCAGCAGAGTTACCTCGTCCGTGTGCAAACATCCATTTATAGATGAAGCCTATACTGTAGATGAACGTCTACTTGGATGTTTTCTGGGAGTGCTAATCTATACAGATTTTCACGTCCAGCTATAAGCTCTCCGATTTTGGCGTGCCAGCTCTGATAGCCGTGTTCTAACGTGTTTCCTCCCCCGCAGAGGTCCTATGAGGCGGCTCACGCAGCTTCCTTCAGCGGCTGGCTTGGGGACTATGAGTCTAATGAATAATTTAGTCTCCCACTTAACCTCACTTACCTATATTTACGATCGCCCAGAGACAGTCACTTCATTTTCACGCTTATTTTGGGAATGCAAATCAAGTCCAGTCCCGCCGACATCACTTTCAGACTTGCCTGCCAACGATCCGAGGCAAGGCACTGAACCCTCCGTGAACTGTAACGTAATGCACTTATCCCAGGCTCCTCGTGAAACCAGGTTATGGTGTCGAGGCAAAAAACAAACATTTTCCTTGAGCCATAAGTTAATGAGGGGAACAAAATAGCACTAGTTAGGGCCATGCAGCCTTTCGGGAACCTATGACAGTCTGAGGTTGGGTGGAGGGGGAGGCCCTGGCTACCTCCAGAATGTACTGTGTGACCTGGGAAAAGTACCCTGGCCAAAGCCTGCTTTTACCTCTCTCCTGTGTTTTTATAGTGTGCATGGGGGACATATTCGCATTCATGGCGCTTTCCACTTTGCGTGAGACTGCCGAGATTCGAATCTACTGTAAGGCTTCCGTGAGCGGATTACTCAATTCAGTCAAGCTTCCTGCTGACTGGAAGGTACGCTGGCAGAAAAACGCCTGTATGACTGTTGAAAAGGCAGTGCCTAAAATGTAGTGACTTAAATGTATGCAAATAGAAGCGGGAGATTAAAATCCAGCAATTTTCAGCACCATAACATTCACAAAAATAATACTTTGCTGGGTTTAGCCCAAATGCTCCAATACTATTTTTGTGAAGCAAAAACACTTGAGTCTTAGTCTGCAGATGAAGTCATATCTGCGCTCAGGTGCTGTTTGCTAAGCCCACACATCCATCAGCAGGACCCAGGACCAGTCACAAGGTCAGGCCCTGTCTGAGTTACACTAGTGGTCTGAGCATTTGTTTTTAGTGGCAGAGGTTACACGGAGGCCATGTGCGAGTTTTATCTAAATATGGAAATAGAGATTTATAATGTTGCAAGACAGTGTGGAAACTGTCACAGCTTGAATGATTACCGACTCGGATTCCAAATGGGAGAGATCATATATGAATCTAGCTTAGCGCAGGGGAGGAAGGGCTCCCATTCATTTCTTTAATAAATAAGTCTATTTAGAGGAACTTGCCCTTGGGTGCTGCTGGTTTGACTGAAATCTGATTGCGATCAGAGTTGCTCTCAGAGATTATTTTTTAAGTAAGTGATGGTCTTATTTTTGACCAAAGACTTTTGTTCAGGTTTAAGGGTAATGTTAGGTTAATAAATTAGCTATAATGTAAGACAGGTAAAAACACAGTTTAAAATAATAAACTTCATAAAGTGATAATCATCATACCAATGATGTCCAATCATTCATATACAAAATGTTGAACTGTGTTCCACGGCAAACACAATGGACACAAAGAAAACAGCAATTCCATTTCTCCCTGCTCAGCTTCCACCTATTCAGACCCCCTCACTTCCAATCATGCCTGATCCCATTCCCTTTTTCATAACTCGATGGAAACTCAGTGCATATTTATTTAGATATACATTTCTGGCAAATGAAGCCATAGTGTTTGGGTAAGAGAACACTGCAAGACAAGACTCCCGAGGAGGTTCTGCATATAAACTACAGCACTACAACTCTCCCCAAAACACACTACCAACACAGTGCCTAACCATCACCTTGACATCTCTGTGGACACATGAGTTTGGGCACAGCCTTATTGAGCGTACCTCGCACCCTTGGTATTTCCTGAGGAGGCAGGCTGGGCCAGCGCAGTAGGTAGTGGCGGCTGCCTTCTCCACCCCCCACCTCTCCTCCCCCACCCAATCAAACCACCACCGGCCCAATAATGGCTGCCAGATGGAGGTCTGACAAAACACCTTTCACTGTTTTTCATGCCAGTCTTACACCCATTCCCACTATGTCAGCATCCAAACAAACTAATCCAGAGCCTCCCCGAAGAACTCTGCTCAGTTCGTCTGACTTTTGGTGCTCGTGCTTCAAAACACGGGTATCGTGTAGAGAGGCCCTCGAACAAGACATGCAGCGTGGATTTATTTTTAGAGTCTGTTGATCATGGACAGGCCTGGCTCTGGCCAAACTAAACATATGCCAGGACAGCGTGCATTGTTTTGAGATTCTTCAGATTTCCAAATGGCCGAACCTTATTCCAGTGAACTCGTCCCCGTCATCAACCCAGTATTTCCTTTTTTGATAAGATTCGCTCACTTTTGTAGAAAGAGGGAACATAATCATTGCATAGCTTAACAAAAAGTCCAGGCCGCCAAACATACATGGATGTTTCTAAAAGGACCTTGCTAATGGGCATGTTCCCAAGAAAACAGAACTTTGTGATTTTAACCTCGTAGCAAGTCGCCGTTATCCAACTTGCATTCTTGTTGATTGCACCAAGCCAATAAGTCAGTGAGTTGTATCTTGAGGCTATTATTTATATGAGTGCAGAGCAAAAAAAAGTTAGAAAGAAAAAGTTTTCTTACCTTCACCTCACATTTCTTATGGCACGTTAACCGGCACACTGCAAGAGAAACAGAGAGGGACAAAAAATGTGTTAAGCTCCACTTTCCTTCTTTTTTTTTTTTACAGAAATGCAATTTAACATTAAATACTTAATACCTTTGCAAACATTAACACCCAGCCGTGGTGGCGCATAATGAAATGGGATGTGGAATGAGCCCAAAGTGGCTATTCAAGTGCAGGGCAGTGGCCAAGTTCCACAACTTGTTTACCCTCAGGTCAAGTCAAATATTATTTTCCGTAAGCGCAGTGATGTTGCCCAGTGCTCTGGGACCAGACAGCATGTTTCTGCTCACAGGCTCTAAGGGTTTATCAAAGGCCGTGCACTCGCCAGTGCTCCAGGTCTGCAATTGAGCCGTCCCTGGGCTGAATGCTCCTTTTGACCAAGTCTGAAGTCCCAGCTGTCTGCAGCCCATCAGTGAGAGAGATGCCTCCCCAAGATGATCTCTGCACTGGGGCCCTATAGAGGGACGTGGCCGGTATGCCTAAGTATGTTCCCTACATGAAGCAAACAAAGTGTTCATTTGTGGTGAGTGGGAACCCACCCATACACTATAATCCCCACAGGTGAGGTGAGACCATTGCAGTGGTGCCTCAGGTATGCAATGGTGCCCCACACACACACACAAACACACACACACACACACACACACACACACACACACACACACACACACACACACACAGTGTTCTTGGTGTTTCTTCACCCTCTAGTGGGAGGGGCCTCCTTACACAACAGCCCCTGCTCTTGTTTCCATGCCAATGTAATGTCAACACTGGCCTCCAATCTCACCACCAGCACCAGCACCCCCCTTCAGAGACACACCCACCTGCTGAGTGGGATTAGGTTTCGGGGCAGGTAGTAGTGTGTCCAGGTCTCAGCGCTGAGTGACTAACTACAGTGGCTGCAGAACCACAGAGGTCTAAGCCTCTATTTCCACAGTGCAGCGTTTCTCCTCTCTCCTCTCCTCTACTCCCTCGCTCGCTCACCCTCGCCGTGGACTCACACTGTGGCTACAAATAGGGGTCACTGGAGGAGAACACCTGGCGCAGCGGGTCATAGCGTTCCAGCCAAAGCCGAATCCCTCAAAAGAGGCGCGAATGAAATCGGGCTTTGAGGGAGCCGTGTGAAGTAAGTGCTTTTCAAAGCAGAGTTAAATAGAGTCTGCTTACTCTGGGGCACTACTTCATGCTTATGTAATGCCAAGCTTTCTTCCCATCTCGGATCGCATATTTGACTATGTGTGTAATATTTATTATGATTGTTGTGTTTTTTTTTTTTGTCACCGCTTTAGCATCTGAGAGAGGAGAGCGAAAACAGCATATCCTCCCCACTTAGGGTAAGGTTCCCAGGCTTTGTGAATCAAAAAAGGAGGGGGGTGGGGGAGTGAGGTGCTTTTGGCCAGGGGCTAACATACTTCATGGCTTTTGCAGGATATTTTCATTAGCATGTGAGCCTCCTTCTGGGCCAGGAGGGTGGCGGTCGTCGGTCGGATGTGAGACGCTCGGCAGAGCCGATGCCCCTCGTCTCATTTCCACTGAGCTAACTTCAAGGACCTGAGACAGACCAGCAACCCATCCAGCCAATTCCCTGGACACAACGTAATGAGCAGTCCCTGAGTTCCATGGCTCACCAGTTTCAGTCCAATTATACACACCCTGGGACATTACACATGCAGAGTGGAGAGAGAAACGGAATATTCTAGATCTGTTGACAACTAAGCGGTAGAAAGGAGTGACTTAAAATTCAACATGGCAACATCCTATGAGAAGTGGAGTTGAGAAACCACACTCCCAAAGGACTTCTTTTGAATGGCAGTGGGATAGGGAATAAAGCCTTTTCTGCAATTAAGTCCTAATTTTTCTCATGTCATTACACAGCACACTCCTATAACGTGTCCTAGAGGGGAGTGCACATAACTTTTCTGTCACAACAGTAGTACGCATCCTTGTCAGGGGAGAATCTACATAATTGCAGCCTTGGTGGCAGGCATGTTGTTTCATTCTATTTAAGCACGGAGGCTAAATGTGCACTTGAGGGGGTTGATGGGGGGGGGGGGGGCACAGACTGCTTCACTCTTTAATTAGACAGCTCTGGATGAAGCTGAGGGCCCCAAAACCCACACGTCAGAGATTTCTTCACTCCATTGGTCCATTGAAATGGAAGTTCTGTTCTGCTCCATGGGACATACAGCTTATGAAATGCGGTGGCGGGTTGCAAGTGTGCTCACACAAAAGAGTTTTTCAGCAATGAAGTCCCTGACTCTTTGGTCCAGGCCCAGGAACACAGCACAATGACAGCACTGCTGCCAGGGCAACATCTGCATGATGGCTCTCTTTAGGCAGCATCCTCATCAGTTTAATGCTAAAGGTATGGTGGCCACTTCATGTCTCCTTTGCCACCATATATTCATTCACTCATCAGCCTTCTCAACCTCTCACAGCGCGTCTTTGAACTCACAGAACTGTGGTGGGAGACGCAGACCCCTGGCAGTAGAACCCAGGGAGCGGAGACCCCCCCCCCCCCTCCCAGCAGAGTGCATGGCTAAACCCCACCGGCCCTCCACTCTCCAAGCCAAACATGTTTGTGCGCACATGAGCCATGACTGTACAAACTCTCCCGAGTACAGTGTGGGGAGGGAAGGGGGATCAGGAGGAGGACTAGAAGAAGGAGGTGGAGGAGGAGGACTGCCATATTGGGTGTGAAAACAGCAACTCTGTGGCCTCTGTCAGCCTTTGCCTTGTTAGGAAGTCAGGTCTCTAGTGCATAAACAGAGCAGGGCCAGAGAGAGAGAGAGAGAGAGAGAGAGAGAGAGAGAGGCGGGGGAGTGGATTAGCCCAGAGTGGAGCAGAGTGGAGGGCTGTGTCGCATCTGACTCAGGGGATGAAGAATGTTCTTGAGGAGAGAGAGAGAAAGAGAGAGAGAGAGGGATGAGGGAGAGAGAAGAGAGGGGGGGGGAATGTGTGTGTGTGTGTGGGGGGGGACAGGCATTTCCTCGCCCTGGCCTTTTGTAATAGGCCTGGGCTCCCAAAGGGATGGGCTGTACCGGGCTACAGAGGGAGCACAATCAGGAGACGCAGGGGCTGGGCCACTTCCTCCCGCTGAAACGTGCGCTCCCATACACACACACGTGTGCAGTGGACACACAGGCACAAACATGCGCACACACACATACACACACACACACACACACACACACACACACACACACACACACACACACACACACACACACACAAACAGGAAAACATTCCAAGATGATCAAACACTTGAACACTTGCACAAACATTCACACAGTGCAGGCACCACCCATGTTGACTGAGTACTTACTCATTAATTGTTTCAGCCTGATACAGTGACAGTACAGTGTACATGTACATACATGCATATGCACCGAAAAATACAAACACAAGGATGCGCATGTGCCCCGTGAAAGCACACGCACACACACACACACACACACACACACACACACACACACAAATATTGCCCTATCCATGGAGGAAGAATGTCATTTTCTGGTCCAGATGAACACACACACAGCCAAACACACACACACAGGCCAGGATATATGGACATATTTCTCCCTTTGTCCTCCTAACCCGTGTGATTTACCCTCAGTCTGCTGTGAAACCAACAAGCTCTCCCAGTCTGGGCTTAATCCTTTACACGGTCCCACCTGCGGACCACGGAGCAGCAGCCAGGCCGTGCCCAGGCACTCCTTAATCTGCACGCTGACTCCAGCAGCACGTGCCAAGTCACCCAAACATGTAGCTGGCATGGCATCCAGCCAGGGAAGGGCATCAGCGTGTGTATGTGTGTGTGTGTGTGTGTGTGTGTGTGTGTGTGTGTGTGTGTGTGTGTGTGTGTGTGTGTGTGTGTGTTGTGTGTGGGAGTGGGTGTGGATGTGGGTGGGTGTGTGCATGTTTTTGTGTCTGTTGTTTTGCAGTGTCTAAGTGCCAGCTTAGTCCCCAGTTAAACTGAGGAGTTGTGTTTACAGTATATGTTTTTTCCCCTGCAGGTTACCACACACACCACACAAACAGACCGTACACACACTGTACACACACATACACACATACATACACGCCAGAGCCATGTAAGGCTCATTACCGGTGTTACCGCTGTGCATGGACACACACAGTCCACAGACTGCGCATGCAGGCAGGGCATCTGTTTCAATAAGCACCCAGCTGTCAGAAGTCCTCACAAGTGATGAGATGACACACACACACACACACACACACACACACACACACACACACACACACACACACACACACACACACACACACACACACACAGTCAAATTTCTGGAATGAAAGGAGAGACAAAACATGGGAGGTATGTGTGTATATGTGCATGAGATAAGCCTATCATCAACCTACTTTTACTATAGAGAGAATAGAACACCAACAACTCCTTTGCAAAGCAAATTATTGCGAACGCTTCAAAGGCACACTATATTGTTCACTCAGCAACAATGTTACAGTACGTCTGTGAAAAAAAAAGTTTATTGGACAAAGAGTGAGCTTTTCCCGTAAAGGCATTTAGAGTAACTATAATATCCTGTGTGGAACAAGTCTCAAAGCCACTAGTATGCTCATCTGGTCTACACTGTGAGAAAGAGGCAAGGCTCCAAGCTCTTCAGTATAAGTCCTGCGTAATAATAAGTGAATTGTGAAGGATTAAAAAAAAAACCACTCTAAAATCTGCATGTAAGCACAGAATAAATCAAGAATACATCTGTTGAAACAGCTGCTCAACTTAATGCGTGTCACAGTACATCCCAACGCTGGCTTTAAAGGAAGGCTGGTTGATGAAGGAACTCTTTGGTGTGTGTGAGGTTACACAAAAATGTAGGGTCCGATGGCATGACTGAGACTATGTATCAAAGCCTCAGTCTCAGGTTTGGCTCACATATGCAGTATCTGAGTCAAAAAACCCCACGGAGCCCCAAACCCAAACCATGCTTGAGGGAAAACATTGTTCAGTCCTCAACGTTTTGAAAGATAATACACTGCCCTCCACCGCCCTCTAGTGGTGGTATGAATTTGTGGTCACTGACTGAACAGTTGGTTTCAAATGGGAAACTTTGAAGACTGCAGAGTCTTGTGGAGGTGCAGCAGATAAACAGTCTTAAACGGTCTTGTTTTTTATTACTACAAAGAAGAAACACAGTGCACAGAATCTTGAACAACTTTCTGTGAATAGGGAATGTGTTCCTTTAAACAAGTTAACTGCTTACTATAATGAGACATGTTGGGAGTTTACAAACTACCCAATTTAATCGTCTTCAATCATGCAATTAGGTTATCTTTATGCCGAATCACTGAATTAAGTAAAACTCAAATAAGCCAAATATAAGGGAATTACAGTGGGTGATTTCAGTGCTCCAGAAGGTGGCAGCATCACAGCAATCATGCTATTTCTGAGAAACAGCAATCCACTCCGTCAGTTTACAAGAGAATGGACTGATTTTCTCATAGCATGAAGACATGATGATAACATACATCCTATAGCCCCTGACAGTTAACCCTGGGTGAACTAAACCCAGCAGTGCTCTTTACAGTATAACAGTATCAGTGTAACAGCATAACAGTCTATAAGAACCTCTCTCCAGTGCTGTCTCCGGTCTGGTCGGAAAGGCAAATAAACGTGAGTGGATATGAAGGGCTTTCCGATATCCTTTCCCTAACTCAATAAATAGATAGGGCCTCCATGGGCGAGCAGCAACAGAGTTTAACTGATTAAGATAATGATATTAAGGAAATCTGTCAGGCTGAGAAAATTGACGGCTATGTGCATCAATCCACTCATCTCATTCCAGTAATGAAATCCAGAGCTGAGCTTGGGAGCTCCACGAGGATATTTAATTGGGCTGAGGGTACGACATGATCATGATGTGTGTGTGTGTGAGAGAGAGAGAGAGAGAGAGAGAGAGCACTTACGCACACATGCATGTTTGTGTATCCATGTTTGTGTATCTGAGTTTGAGGGAACATGTTTTAGCATGTTTATAATGGTGTATGTGTGGGCATAAAAATGCATGAGTGTCTCTATTTTCAGTTATATTAGTGCTGGAGAGCTGTGTATAAATATTTATATGTGACTTTGTCTGGTGCTGTATGGGAAGGCGTGCATGTGCATGTGTGTGTTTATGTATGCCTGAGTGCGGTTGTGTGTATGTGTGTGTCTTCCAGTGTGTGTGTGTGTGTGTGTGTGCCTGTGAATGTGTGACTCATTTAAAGTCCAAATCCAAGTCTTTCCAAATAGCCTGAAAAGTCAAGGTGATATGAGAAGAGAGAGAGAGCACATTTCTTACTGAATAAGGAAAACCTTCACTGCCTGGGCCTAGAGCCTGGAGCATGGACAACATGCTGGTGAAATCAGCACAAGGGCTATTTTTACATGCGTGTTAATAAAAAGCAGAGAAACACTCTGTGACCCTGATCTGCTTTGGCGAGGCCGTGGATAATAATGTTTTTACAGTCTCACGTAATCTACGTGCAAAATCAATGAAAAGCACTGAGAATCAAATGAGCCCAATGTATGGATGGTGCGTTACTGTGTATGTATAGTGGGATTATATGTCAGCGTGTGTGTGTATGTGTGAGATAAAACATGAGTCATGTTCATATGTTATGACTTGTGTGTGTGTGTGTGTGTGTTCCTTTGTGCGTACCATTTGACAACATATGTGGGTCATAATGGATGTTCCATGTAATACATGTAAATGTGCTAGTGCACTCTTAAAACGAATGTGTTGAAAACAACACAACTTGCATTGTTTTAACACATCTCTGTGTCCAGATAGGGACAACACAAGTTTGTGTTGTTTCCTTTTTAAATTTGTGCACAAAATGTGTTGAAAATAGCACAACTTGCGTTGAATAAACACAACTTGCGTTGTCTTTTTAACACATCTCTGTGTCCAGATAGGGACAACACATTCCTTTTAAGAGTGTGTGTTTATGTGTGTGTGCACACGTGTGCATGTGTTTTTAGCTGTCTACATAAAGTATGTGCACGTGCAGGCCTGTGCACATACATGTGTGTGGTGTGTGTGTGTGTGTGTGTGTGTGTGTGTGTGTGTGTATGACTCATGCTCAGGGTTGTGCTGGTTTCACTCTGTCAGAGCTAGGGCCCTCAGTTTCCCCACAGGCCCACAACCACATGGCGCTGGAATGAAAACAATCAGATGAGCTCACTCCGCAGGCAACGTGCAGAGCGAGCGAGAGAGCAGGGTGACAAGAAGGCCACGTTCCGCACACTACCCCGATAACTGGCCTGGCCTGGCCTGGCCCCTCCCGCCCCTGTGCAGGGGGTCCAGTGCGGTCCAGCTGCCTGCCAAACTGCGTCATCCAGGGATGCGCCCATTGTCTCAGAGCCTAGCAACCACATCCTGGCAACACTGGAGAGGATGTGACGGCAGGTGTTGGAAAAAAGATCTGCTTGGCTCCACGTGCCTGTGTGTGTGTGTGTGTGTGTGTGTGTGTGTGTGTGTGTGTGTGTGTGTGCATGTGTGTGTCCTTGTACTTGTGCCTGGGTCTGTGCCTGGGTCTGTGTGTTCATGCATGAGTGTGTTTGCAAACACGTATTCAAATAGAGCTGTGCCTGTCAACAATTTACATGGAGAAGCACAAACACAGCTAAATATTATGATTAGAGGAAATTCCTATATGTTACTGTCTCTCTCATTTAAAGCCCCAGAACCCAACCGTGTAGCTAGCTGACCCCAACAAGACTTCTGACACAGCTTAAGGGGCCTACTAAGCACTGTCCTGACCTTTATAAACACTGAGAGATCCAATCGCACAGCCATAAAACTACAAATCAATATGATTCCAGTCATAACACACACACACACACAGTCCATCATCAGCAGTTCCTCCTTCACTGCAGAGCCCATAGCCAGGCTCATCCGTCTGGGTTCGTTTCACTCTCACTGTAAGCCCATCTACTCTTGGTTTGCATTCAGTCCAGGTCACTGAACCACCACAGTAATGTTACCTGTGGCAGGGGCCTCTCGTGGGAGTCAGATGCCCAACAGAGTGACGTGTCCCTGGGGAGACTCGGGCACAGGGGTCAGGCTCTCTGCTCATCCGTCTGGATTCGTTTCACTCTCACCGGGCTACTGTTGTCCCACGCAGCCGCCATTGTTCACGTTTGTCTCCTCCAGAAAGGCGACCTGTCTCGTAAATTGGGTTAATCCAGACGGAGGCTGGCTCGAATTCTGAGGCCTGGCCATCTCTCTCGCTCTCCCCTGCAGGAGGGACGGCCCGCCAGCAACCTCCCATCGGCCCCTAAGTCCTGGACTGGCCTTATTATGGACAATACATCAGTGACGCTCAATATCCGCCTAAGCCGCTGTCAGATATCAGCTGTCCTGATGTTAAATCTGCTCCCTGCTGGAGGTTGTCATCCAGGCCTGGTGCTTAGGCACAGGAGAGGGTGAACCGCACGGAGCCCAGGCATTCTCAGATGGCTTCCACTATCTATTTCATTTCCCTCCCCATTCTCATGTCTCTGCTGCTTCCCTGCCCTATTTGTTCTTTATTCCTTTCATCTTCCTGTCTTTGCTAAAGGTCAGTATCTCTCAATCTCTAATTCTCTGGGTATCTCTCTTTCCATCTCTCTCTCCCTCTCTCTTTCTATCTCTCTCTCCCTCTCTCTTTCTCTGTATAATTCTCTGTAGCTCTTTCTTACATCCCTCCTTTCTCTCCTATTACAGGTGTTCTATTTCCTCTGTTTGTCTGGACCACAGCTTTGACTCACATTTTCCCCTTTAGGCCTGTTTCTTGCTGTGGCATGATTTCTTATCTAGGATAATGCAGCACAGCTAAATTTAACCTGGTATGCCAGGGCCAGCCTCTTCAGATGTCTGGCCAGTGCCGGGCCCAGCTCCTGAGCACCTGGCACGGGTTACACAGTGAGGCAGAGAGGCTGGGTCATCCCACTCAGCTCTCTCATTATGCCGTGGTCACTTGCAAACCTCTCTACAGCTAGCATGGCTCAGTCCTATACGTAGGCTCACTTAGCAGGTCTATCTATTCTATTCTTCTGAGATTGATGAACTCAACCAAGACTAAGAGAGCATGGCAGACAGGGGGAGCTCTCCGGTGCTGAAATGCCCATGCTCTCCTGTGCAGGAACTGCCCTCCGGTGCAATTGTTTGTGTGAACCACTCAGTCATACACCCACACAGAAAGACACACATACACATACATACACATAGGGACTCTCCACCTCTTGGTCTGGTCAGTAATGAACAGCCAAGCCCTCCAGTGAAGACTCCTTCTGACAGGACAGGCAACTGATAAACAGCCATGTTCCCCTGAGGCCTATTGATTCTATGGCCGTCTTAGGAGGGGCAGTTACTGATCAATGACACCCAGCTGTTCTCCCAAACAAACACCACGTCATCAACAGCAACAGCAGACAGGCCAAAAACCTGCCACCCTAACACCATCTATCCTGTTAACCTAATGTTAGGAAGGGCCCCTCTGGGAAATGTTATAAAGGCTGCCACAAAAAGAAATACTGCAACTTGACTACAATGATTTTTTTTTTAAATGAAATTAGTCATAAATAAGTACATAACTAAACTAAATTCAATTAGTCTGGAGTGATCTTAATGGCAGATAAGGATGGGGTTACAAATGGCATTGATCATACATCTTATCCCAAATCTGCCTGCAAACATGGTGAGCTGATTAGTAAATCCTGCAGCCGTGTCGCCCTGTTGTTCAGCTCTGGCTCTCCTGTCAGCAGGTCTGGGAGGGAGGAGATAAGCTCGTGATAAAGGTAGATCATTTGGTCAACATCAGCCCTAGACACGCAGAGCACAATGCTCCAGCAGCTCTAATGCACTGCTAATCCACTCCTCTGGTTTGCCAGAGACGTGCTGCCATAGCCAGGCTGTTTTTTTTTTATGTGGCTGCCAAGACATGCGATAGCTACAGCTTGAGGAGAAGCAGAGGTTTGGCTAGCACACGTTCGCCACGCATCACCACCCCAAAAAAGAAGGATTTTCTTTGGCACCACGGAGCCTTATGCAACACGGGCTCAAAATGCAGACCAGGCCGATAGCGATCTCGGGACAAACAAATTCTGAAATATGAACGGTGCTTTTTAGCTTGTGTTACTGCTGCACACAAGCCCCGTTTGTCTCCGCTTGGCCCCCGTCTCTTCCTGCCCCACCGCTGCTTCGCTTCCAGCGGAAAGGAGAAATGCACAATGCCACGCGGGGCTCCAGACAACACTGCAGCAGATCAGGGAGACGCGCCTTTATATTGGGGAGGCGCTGGGAGAGAGATCTCCTATCTCTGCAGGAGGAGGGAGGGTGCGGTGGTGTAGGCTTAGGTTAGGTTGGGGGGGGGCCTTTCCTCTTCCCCTGGTTATCGCAGACCCTGGCTGAGTGCAGTGATATCAGCACAAGTGCAGACGTTTCCACTGCCCATTTCCCCAGATGAAGCACGTGGGCACCACGCCCCTCCATGCCAGCCTCAGGGGGCATTCTCACCCCACTGATGACTTCCCAGCTGCTGCCTCTCTCGCGTCGTCGCTCACCACTTCCGCTATCAGGGGAAATGGACACTAACACAGCAGTCATTCTAGCAAACCCAAACACCGTGCTATAATGGAGAACTTCACTAATTGAGTTCCATGCTTTTGTTTAACCCCCCATCCTTTCTCTGTATGGCCTTGGCCTGAAGTCACACAAAGCAGAACATGTGTGCATACACACACACACACACACACACACACACACACACACACACACACACACACACACACACACACACACACCAAAGCCTACTGTTCGACTCCTGCACTCTCACTCTTTAACTTAATTAGTTGGGTAATGGGTAATGAGGCTGATTTCAGGGAGCTCATTGCCAGACTGGTTCCCAGCCAGCTGCCACTTTAGACAGCCACAGACTCCCTCCCCTTGACCCTCTCCGGAAGGCCCACATCCATCAGGACAGACAGGCAGATGTGGCCTGCGGCGACCCCTGGGCTTGGCCAGAGGGGTGGGGGAGTGGACTGTGTGCTGTTTATTGTTGTGGTGCTGACCTCTGCAGATGAGTCCCTCCTTGTTGACGGTCTGCTTGCAAACGCCACAGTGCTTGCCCTTCTTGAACGTCTTCACCCGGAAGGTGTGGGAGTGGACAGCTTCAAACTCCTCCGGCTGCAAGAGAGAGAGACAAGAGAAAACACAGCACTGA